>NC_061113.1:97839124-98139124 GCF_002878395.1 Capsicum annuum
ACTACAAGCACTACTCATACCTAAACCTATGAACCTCCTTATAAGGCTGATAGCTATAGAGCATACTGGTGATAGGCAATGTGCAAGCAAGAATGAATGCCAAGACATAATCCATAGTATCATGACTGATCTGAATGCCATAAAGTAACCTAGTGTATAATCTCATAACATCAATGCCATCATCAATCATTCGACTTAAATCAAAACTTATATCATCCGTATCATCATCATTCGTCAAACTTGAGCTAAAACTCATATCATCTATATCATCATTAATTGCCAAACTTGAGCTGAAACTCATATCATAAATATCATCATCAATCGCTTATTATTTCAGTACCAGAGATATATATTTGTGTGTGTATATATATATGTAGATAAGTGCACGTCTAGATCCATGGCTAAAAGAGTGTAAATCTATGAAGGTAATAAGATTAAAGAAGTATAATAAATATTTCAACTTAAGGGTCAAGTACCCTTCTAACCCCTAAACTCACTAGGCAAAGGCATGGTGTTCTACCCACAATCATATCCTAACATCCCTATCTAATATTCAACATATATAAAGCATCATCTCAGGAAGAAGAGTAGATAGAATCCTACCTCAAAGTCGAACCGAAACCATTGAATCATACAGAAATTGTCTTTCTTCACTCCATGATTTGGAACACCATCAGGTTATTAAAATAGTAATCTTCATACCGTTAGGAGTAAAATAAGACCTAACTATATCAAGGGTTGGGTCAAAATTTGGATCAAGAATGTCATAAGGCCCACAAATGGAGTCAAAAATTAAACCTGTCACGAGTTTCTTGAAGTACAAGAAAGTTTCATAATGGAGCACAAATCGGGTCTCAAATCAACCCTTAAAGTTTAGGAATCCAAGCCCTAATTTCTAAAAATTTTACCAAGAATTAGGATGAAAATTAAAGGAAAAATTAATGGGAAATAACCAAGAAGAGTTAGGTTAGCTTACCTGAACTCATGTGGATGATTTCCAAACTTTCCTCTAATTGACATATCAATTTGGTGTAAAAATAGTGGAAGAAGTGATAGAAAATTAGGTGGAGAAATAGGTTTAAATAGTGCTCGGTGTCACTTAAGCGACCACCCTGTCTCTTAAGGAATAGTCACTTAGGTGACACTAATATTGCTTACATAATCTAGCTTTGGGGTTGGGTATCGCTTAAGCGATCCCCAAGATGCCTAAGAGATACCCGCTTAAGCGAGCTCAATGATATCTTAAGTGGATGTTGACCAAATAGTACATGTCACTTAAGTGACAACATGTCACATACCCAGGGTCTACTTAAGCGACTCTATGCTCGCTTAAGCGGTTGCATCAGTAACCTGATGCACTAAATTTTGCTAAGTCAAAAATAGACTTTGACTGAGTGGTTAGGATTCATTTAGAATGCCAGGCATGAAAATAAAATATGCTACACACCAAATTCAATATTTAAGACTCAATGGAACTATTAAACTTTTAATCAAGATCATTTTGACTAAATATGGGCCCCATGCCTTTAGCCTCAGGATCTGAACCAATGGTACCCTAGCCTAAAATCAATGTTCTAGAGCTAATGGTTCTTTTGGAATTCTTATTTAAAGTTATCTACTAGGAGTCTTGGTCTGAGGCTAAATCCTAACCAGTGAAAGCTCCAAACTAAGGAAATGAGCCTAAAATCCAAGTAAATTATCCGATAACTGGACTGGCAGTTCCAGCAAGTCAAAAATGACTTGCAACCACTGTGGGGAGACTATAAATATTGTAAATGCATTCAAATCAAGCAAATAACCTGGAAAGTCATTATAATATTGGCCTTCTTATGGCCCTAGAGTGGTACTTGCTATTAATTTTTATTTTTGGTACCGCCAATTCCTTTATATTGGAATTATATCAATGTTGATATTATTGTCATTATTTGATGCTATCAATCTTAACTTAGTATACAACTATACTAGTAGTACCTAATTAGAATTTCCTTTATTGTGCTTCTTATTCATTGGCTTGGGCAACTAGATTTGTTAAAGGATCTCTCTCTTATAGCAAGGTGAGGTTGGTTGTTTTTATCTTTAATTGGGTATGCTATATAATTTGTGGAAATTACTATGGTATTGATGGTAAGTGAAACACCTAGACTTTGAGCCATTGAAAAACTTTATCTTTTGGTATCACTGGGTAGGTAAGACTAGGGGCTTGAGTCGTACCCCTTAGATATGAGTCGTATCCTTTGGATATGACTCAAATATGTATCATCATATCCTTAATAGTGTGTGTGACCTAGGACAATCCTAGGGTATGAGTTAGGGTACCACTCATACCCTAGGGTACGACTACTTAAGTGAGTTGTATGGTGAATCATACACCTGGGTGGGTTTAATTTTTAGCTTTTAACTAAGGGCCTTATGGTCATTTACTATATCTAAAAACCTAATACCTCTCACTATATAAGTATGTGTAGCCTTCTAAACACCCATTTTGATGGATCAAATACCCTAAATATTCTCTCAAGCTTATCTTTGAAGAATTGGAGGCTAGGGTTCCAAGGGTGATCTTTAAAAGGCAAAGAGGAGTCAATATTATCAGTGATTCATCTTTTTTAAGGAATGTACCTCCTATACTTTCTAAATAACTCTAAACCCATGTATTTCACACTTGGATTAGTAAGTGTACATAGTAGTTTTGAAATCAAATGAAAAGGTTTTTATTGCCTGATGATGAATAATGATGATTTTTGCTTAGTCTTATATTTATACATATTATTGATGGTAGTTTTCACATGTGAATACTTTTTAAATGTGGTCTACATATGGGTCTTGAGTAACCCTAGTCTTGATGATTTCTACCATGAAATTAGCCTTGGTAAAGGCATGTACAGAAGGTGTTTGTGAAAATATTTAAGTGGTGTGTCTAGTTATATGATGATGATTATTTAACTAGGAAATGGCCCAATATGTATGAATGCTTGATAAATGATATTGTGAAGGTAAAATGATCCATGTACTGTGTAATTGGTGACCTTGAAAGGGGTTAAAGTCCTTAACATAAAGATGAACTTGAATTGTGTGTTGAACTAAATTATAGTATAGAATTGCTAATAAAGTGTGAATGGCTTGTAAGGGTCTTAAGAACCATAGTTTGAATTGTATGATGAGTTGAATTAAGGTATTGGCCTATTGAAATAGTGGAGCAATGAAGTCCCCCATGAAGACCATGTGGTCATGTGTGGTGTTGAATTGGCTAAATAGGTTAAAGTCCTTATATGAGGAATTAAATATATGTAGTTGCATAGACAAAGGGTTAGAGTCCCAATGTTGACTAATAATAGTCGTGATGGCTTGAGTTTAAAGTCCCTTGCCTAATGGAATTGCTTGTGGTTAAAGTCTCTTGCATAATAAGATATCATGAGGTTGAAGTGCCTCTCCAAATGAATTTTCTTAGGGTTACCCCTATTTAATATGGGATGAGGTTAGAGTCCCTTTCCTAATGTGTGAGCATGTAGTTAGAGTCCCTTACTTGAATGAATGTGTGTGAGTGGTTAGAGTCCCTCACTTAAATAGATGTGTGTGAGGTTAGAGTCCCTTATTTAATAATATGTAAATATGGTTAAAGTTCTATTCCTAATGATAAATTCTTGAATCTATAAATGTGGAAGTTTGGAGTCCTTTATTGCATGTATGATAAAGGAGTGCTTCCAAATTGTTGATAAGACTTGTCCCCTTGATTAGCATGTGATATGTATATATGTATGGATAAGGTTATGAATGTAACTATAATAATTCTATTTTATTCTTATCCTTGAGTTACATGTTAGCGTTCCAACCGCTAACCATCTTCGGACGCTATTTCCTTATGCGACATAGGGGCCATAGCATCATCTTCTCTTCCTGCATATTGATTAGATAATTGAAGTAGTTTGCTCATTGGCTACGGAGTGGTTAGCTTTCTTCTTTTGGAAGATATTCATTTTTGGTCCCCTATCTTTAGACTTAGTCTTATTTTGACTTGGTTTGGCTATTGTCAGGGGCTTGTCCCAGCATATACATTTCTAACTTTAGTTTATATAGAGGTATTGTGGATGAATGTGGACTTGGGTATATTGTCTAGTGTGTTGATATTTATAAAGTGTTTAGACATTTTAAAGTTATGAATTGTAGCATATTTTTCGCTATCTCATTATAATATTGGGATTCACCCGACCCATATGATTGTTATGATTATTATGATGGGTTATCTGGGTGACCTCCAGTTTATGTGGGCTTGAGGTTTCCCTACTACATGGCACAATTTTGGGGTGTGTCAGTAAGTTGGCCTTTCATGGTTCTATTATGGTTTTAGAGTTAGCGATTGGGTTGGGCGGCTCATTTTCGAGGTTGACTACTTTGGGTTCCGTCCTTTCGACTTGACTAGTTCATCACTAAGTAGTGGTTTTGATATCGATATTGAGAGGTTTGTATTCATCTTTCAGATTTGTCGAGATCATCTCCTATTGATGATTTGTTCTTGGTATTGGTGTGGAGCTGGATATGTTGTTCTTGTCGTGATGTGGTTCTTGTCTTAGTGGTGTTTGGAGAGTTGGAGATAGGTGATGTTTCTTGTGACTGCTTCTTAAGTTGGTAATTAGGTATTCATCGCCAAGTTGGAGTATTGGATTGACAAGTTTTCGCCTAAGATTGCATTTCTTTAAGTCTCTTGAGTTTTGGCTATGACTAGTGCATTTTGCATCCTTGGTGAGTTCTTAAGTATGCTTTGGTGGTTCATGTTTTTTAGTAGATGTGGAGTTGGTTGTCTATGTTTTCAGCTAGTGATTTATCCTTCGTTGTGATTTTGTTCTTCAGTTATGTTTTTATTTTGGCTCTGACATTATCTAGAAGAGGTATGACTGATTTAGATAGTAAGGTTGGTCTGGGTATTCAACCTTAGTTCAATCTTGGTGTCTTAGTATCATATTTAATGTCTTAGAATGACTATTTAGAGGTTGCAATAGATTAAGATTATGTATGATTACCCCCCTCCAGGTCAGGTTTGGATAGTGGAGATCAAGCGATTCAACCTTGGTATCGATATTTCATCTTTGAGTTTTAGAGCTTAGGTTCAACCTTCACTTTAAGATTTGTCTTAGTTGAGATTTCATCTATAGGTTGGCCAAGCCTACTCTTTACCTACCTATTCAGTCTTCTTTAGTTCAAATGTAGTGTGGTTGGTAGGTGTTCAGATGGTGGTCTAATAGGCACAGTATTGGTTCCTTTATCTTTGACAAGCTAAAGTTATCATTGGGAATTTTTTGAAACTCAGTGGGAGTAGTATGCATGAGTTAGATTAAGCATTGATGGGACATCCTGGAGTGTATCATTCTTTGGTAAGTATGTGTGCTTCAGACTCTTGATCGTCCATTTCAAGGGTCATCCAGACCAATTGTAGCATTGGCATAGATTGTAGATTTTGGTAATCTCTATTTATATACCCAGCTAGCACCTTATAAGCTTATTTGTATGCTTCTTATTTTGGATTTTTAGTGGATCAGCTTCTGCTCTTCGAGGTTACTATGATGGAATTGCTCGGATAGGACTCGGGTGACATTCTTTTTATTTTGGAGTGGATAGCAGGTTTGGAAAGGCAAAAAAAGGTTATATTTAGGTTTAAAGATGGTTCCACGACTCATACGTTAGTTTGCCTTTGTCTTAGATGCATATTCATTTGATTGTGTAGGTATTAGTGTGTTATTAATGCGTCATACTTTGGGTTTGCGTATATCAGCCTTCCTCAATTCAGTTGGTAGCTAGTTGGTGGTTGAGGTTGAGTTTTGGTTGAGGAAAGAAAAAAAGTAGGTTAAAAAAGAGATACAGGTGGAAAAATCCCTTGAAAGTGTTGTCTCATCATGGAGGTCATATAGGGAGTCGTACTTAGAGCATGTGAGCCCAGTACCTCATCCTTTTGAGCTTCCAAGGTCTTTTAATCCATTGAATTTCACGGATGAAATTCCCTTTTAGTAATGGATATTGTAACGACCATCCAAGTCCTTTCCTTGATTTGCATACATTTCTGGTATTTCGAGCCTCCCATAGTGGCTAAAGGCCACTTATGATGTACCAAAACTATTGGTTCAGTTATGGATAGTGTGTGTGGATTTTTGGCTCATTTCCCTATTTTGGAGCTTTCGTGATTTGGATTTGGTCTTAGGCCAAAACTCCTAGTAGATGACCTCAGAAAAGAATTCTGACAGCACCATCAGCTCTGGAATATTGATTTTAGGTTAGGTGGACCCTTGATTCAGGTCCTGAGGATTCTAGACTCATTTTGGGCTATTGGGTAGAATATGTATGAAAATATTGATGTAGGCCCCACACTTGGTCAAAAAGATTGTGCATGATAGTTTCGATGGTTCCATTAAGTCTGGACCGTTGAATTTGGTATGGTAGCATATTTTGTTTGCACACATGGGGTTCCAAACAAATCCCAAGCACTCGGTCAAAGTCTATTTTGGACTTAGCAAAATCAGGTGCATCAGGTTGCTGGTGTGACCTCTTAAGTGATCATATAACTGCTTAAGCGGTCATCGTGTATGCAACATTTTGTTTATAAGTGACATTAACCATCTAGTCAATGGCCGCTTAAGTGATGATTTGATCGCTTAAGTGACCTGGGAGTCGCTTAAGCGCTACCCGACCAGGCTTGCCAGATCACTTAAGCGATGCTGGAGTCACTTAAGCGGTTGTCGCTAAAGTGACAGGGTGATAGCTTAAACGACACCTAGAGACTATCAATGCCCTCATCCCCACCCAATTTTCTATCACTTCTTCCACTATTTTTTACTCCAAATTGAACGTTCAAAGAGAGGCAAAAGTGGGAAATCATCTATATAAGTTAAGGTTAGCTAACCTAACTTTTCTTGATCATTTCCCATTTATTTTCCCTTCAATTTCCATCCTAATTCTTGGTGAAATTCTTAGAAATTAGGTCTTAAATTCCTAAATTTTGAGGGTTGATTTGAGACCTGATTTTTGCTTCGTTTGTGCGCAACTTTTGAGCACACATTCCTTGTCCTTCGAGGGACCTCGTGATGGTTTCAATTTTGTATTCTATTTGTGGGCCTCACAAGCCTGATCTTGACACAAAATTTGACCCGATAGATAATATAGCAATATGGATCTCATTTTACTTTTAATGATATGTAGGTTAATATTTTGATAGCTTGACGACATTCTGAGATCATAGAGTAAAGACGGATGGTTTGTGGACAATTCAAGGATTATGGTTCAGCATTGAGGTAGGCTTCAGTCTACTCTTCTTCTTGAGATAGTGTTTTATATATTTTTCATGTTATATTGGGATGTTAAGACGTGATTATAGGTAGAATACTGTGACTTAACCTAATTTATGAGTTTTGGGGCTAGAGGTAATTGACCCTTAAGGTGGAATACTTATTATGATTCTAGAATCTTATTACCCTAGGTTGTAAGTATGTTAGATATAGTTGAGACTAATGAACATTTATTATGATGATTAATGTGTTACTCGATGAATTGTGATAGTTTTCCTCAGATTATGATGGTACGAATTGTGCCGGATATATACTATTGGATCCAAGGACATATTATGATATCAGTTGGATTATGAAAAATGGTTTACCCTTGTAAAGGAATTTTCCATAGTTTATAGACATTTGATGCTTATGATTGCATTGTTTAGATATTGGTGATGACATGTATAGATTTAGTGCATTCATGACACTTAGACAGTAAATGGTACAATTCAGACTAAAAATATGATTTTATTACTCGTTTTCCTAAAAAGGGATTTATTCCCAATTTTCACTTTTAAGATGAATTTCTTCATAACGGGAATTATACGATATTAATAAATAACTTATGAGCCTTTGAGACTAAAACTGATGTTTTAGAGATTTGACCGAGATAGATTCTGAACCACAGTTTTGCTACTAGTATTTACCTTGATTGTGAAAAATTCCAACCCATTCTACACCTTTATGAAGATTTAGTCCTGAAGTTTACCTTGGACAGTAAAATTAAAAACTTATACTTTTTTAGCTACAGTTTTAGCCTGTGTATGTTGTATATGTGTGTGTATATATATATGGTACTAGATAAAGTGGAATTGGTGATAATGATGATGATGGTTATTGGAAATCCTGGATCGGGACCAGGTCAGTGTATACGGATACTCCCAAACCCCTAGGGGGCCCTTCGTCTGTAAGCCATCGTGCTGGAGAAGAGAGCTCATCATAGATCCTTTCTTTGTGATCCGTCGAGCTAGAGGAGGTATATACACTAGGTTATATATGGTACTTAGATTGATTATAGTATTATGGACTTACTTAGCATTCATTCTTAAATGCAAATTTCCTATCGCCAATATGCATTATATCTATCAGCCTTATGGGAGGTTGCATAGGTATAGGTATGAGTGCCGCTTGCAGTATGTTATGCGGTGATTGTATCTATCATCCTTATGGAGGATTGCATAGGTATAAGGTTTGACAGTTGTTTGCTGAAAGCTGGTTGAACCTTCCGAGCCTATGTCGATGGTGGTTTAAGAAAGGCCCGATTAGGTATTTTTTGTCCGGGATAGACAGTTACTTTACATTGTCATTGTTAATATTATGATTAGTTCGTGATAGGTTGGTTATTAGACTAGTAACATGATTCAAGGTATGATTATGATTCCTTTCTTTTACGGTTATTTTGTTATGAATATAGACATATGAATTAGAGGCCCTGAATATGTTAGCATTAATTTCTATTATAATTAGGAGGCGTTGAGAGGCTAGTATGATTACTTATGTTGTACCTTTGAGTTAACCTTGTTATGGTATATATATATATGTATATCTATCTATGTACAACTATGGTATTACCATATATCGCCTTCTTTCCTTCATGTATTCATATTGTATATTCATCCCTTAGCCTTGTATATTATTATGTATATCCTTCTTCTGCTCTTTATTGTATATTAGCAAGTGATATATGGTATAGTGATTTAGACTTCGATTATAGTTGGAATAGGCTAATTTATCCTTATTGTCTCGTTAGCTTTACAATGTTAGTTCTTCTGAATATTTGAGCATAGTTTACATTCTTGTTGGCATGTTATATATATTTGCATTGTCTTTGGAGCTCAGATGGTAGTTGCCTACTTAGTACCACGTATTTTGTAATCATATTACACTTCTGCAGCCTGTAGATCATAGTATGGGTTCTCATTGTTACTATGTGCATCGTGCGGAGCAGCTATGGTTCGGAGACGTGAGCTCCTGGCATTCGGTGTATTACCATACTCCCTCTTATGTACTAAACTAGTCTCTATGTTGTTTTTAGATATGTGTTGTACCATTATATTTATTTAGTACTTTATTATGTAGTCTTATTACATTAGAAGCTCTTACACTGATTTCACTGGGTTTTGAGAATATCTTATGTATTTTAGTCTTTTACGTCATTTATTTTGCATTCTTCATTCTTTTCTCTTAGTAGTGCATTACTAGTAGTTTCGAACTATGAGATTGGCTTACCTACTGGTGGGTTATAGAAGGTGCCATCATGACTTGAGAAATTGGGTCGTGACCTTAGCGATGACCGCTTAAGCGGCACCTGGGAGGCCATTAAATGCATTTTTTGCTCAATTTTCTCCCCATTTTTTACAAGTCTCAAGAGCTTGGAGCATTACAAAGTGTGGAAAATTGAGAGAATGTTCATTGGGATATTTTAGGATGATACAAGCCAAATTACATCTGGACCTTTTGATGGGATATGTATGATGTTCGAGGTGTTTAATAACTCCTTAGTACTATTAAAAGATGACAAATGGATGAATATTACCATTAAGGAGGGTCAAAGGAATTTGACAAGATTGAAGGAGTGTAATACGGGGCTCGAAAGTCCATTGGAAGGGACATGCATCCAAGGCACTTTAGGTCCACCTATGATCTACTCTAGCATTTCAAGAGCTGGTCAAAATAGCCCCTAGTGGGCCTTTTCTTGCATTTAGGTCACTTTTGGGCCCTAACTGTGTAATAATTAGCCAAACTATAAATACTTAGGAGCTAGCTTATTTCCTTAGTTTTGATTTTGATGATGATGCATGAAAACTCTTAAGAGAGTGATTGAGATCTTGGAAAAGAGTTTGTTGACATTTGTTTAGAAATGTTGGTTGTAAGGGCGTTTCAATTCCCTTGCGGTCAACGTAAGAGGTTTGGTGCTTTATTTGGTTTAATTGATTGAGGATTAAGGGTTTAATATACCATTTGTCTGCTTTCAATTTCTTTCATTGTGTCAATCTATCCATCTTTCTGTCATCTATCTTTCTTTTCCTTTTACTTTTTGAATTTTAGTTTAATCATTTCTTTAGTGGTTGCTTTTGTTCTCTTCGTCATAGATTACTCTTATAACATGGGGTGTTTTTGAGTTTGGATTTCTCGTTTCCTCATTGAAATCTTGGTGAGTTTCTGTTAAAGTTTTAAAATCCCTAAATTCTTTTTTAGCAAATTGAGGTATTGTTTGAGATCAGAAATTTTCATTCTTGAGGGTATGTGTTCCTTGAGCATTGAGAGAGTGTAGATAGTTTTGAAAGTGTGATTCCGAAGATGGGTCCTACATGAAATTTTGACTTGATTTTGGACTTGAAGCATAAAAATGCAATAGGGGTATCGTTGTTCTCGTATTGATAAGTAGATTACCATTTTGATAGAGTGACATCATGCAGAAGCTTCTCGGAAGGGGAATTTAATTATTTAGTGGACTTCACCAGGCTTTCTTCGGTGTCAAGGTAGACTAGGCTTACCTTTCTCTTAGTTTGGGCTTAATTATAGTATGACTACGATATTATGCTAGTTTTGGGATGGAAATTAGGTTTTGGGGGGTATATTTAGCATGATTTAGATATTTTATCCAATTAAAGAACTATAATTAGACATAATTAACTTAACTACTCGTTCTTTAGGTAGAATTGCTATCTTAGGACTAAAATGTGGCTTATTAATATCTAGTAGTGAAATTAGACACCTTAGCCTAGTTCGGGGTAGGAATTACCTTAGAACAAATTTTGGGGTTAGAAGTGGGCCCCTTCAGCCCACATTAGACCAAGATTTCTATTAGTTCTTTGTAGACTAAATAGGCCTTGACCATCACTTGATTTACATTCTTTCACCCGAAAAGGTATAGATACATGACACTTTACTTTAGATTAACAGTTGGGAGATGATATTAGCTCTGGTTTAAGTTCGGTGATTTATGATATTAAGACCGGTTCAGTTTTGACGTTATTCAAGAAATTGTTTCTGATTCAAATCTAGCAAATGATGATACGAGTTACGATTCAAATCTTGTATTAAAAGGTTGTTTACGATGGTCATGAAACCAGTTTGAGTCTGGTGTTTTAGGGTATGGCAGGATCTACAGTTATGCTTTTGGGATATGGTTAATTAGCATTATTCTTGTTACTATTTCTCCTTGATTGCACTCTCTGGACTTATGAGAGTCCGCATTGGGTTATTTATTTTATTCGCACCTTCTAACTTATGGGGGGAATTTATTTAGAAAAAGTTATTCTTTTCTTTATTATTATTATTATTGTTGTTGTTGTTGTTGTTGTTGTTGTTGTTGTTATTACTGTCACGTCCTATTTTGAACCAGTCAAAATAGCGCACAACATGGGTGGCGTTGTCGTGACTCTCGGGTTTTGAAAATTTTATTTTTGAGTCGCCACCTTGATTTTTTAGAAAAATTAGGAAAAATTATTTTTTGTGTAAAACTCTATTTTGGTCTATTAGAAATATTTTGAGATTTTGAATAAGGATTTTGGTTACGCAAGGAGAAGGTATTAGGCACCCCTCAAGCTTATCCAAAGATAATTCTAAAACTCAGTTTAGAAAAATATTTGGAAAATATTTATTTTATTATTTGCGACAGTGGTGGTAACTACACATAATATTTATCAAAACTTAAAGAAACACACAAGGTACATAAACATATACTTCCGATGTATGAAAAAGTGACGTAATTTATTGTCAAAATATACATGCATGTTTCAAAGGAATATGAAAATGCAGATAGAAATTCAATATTTTATTATGATATGTGTATAAATGAAGTTTCATAATTTATAAAAAATATGAAGTCTAATGGCATATAAAATAAAGTATATCAATGAAATCTTTGCAAAGTAAAAGAATAATATAATATCTATGTGAAAAAACTAATTTGTTATAAACTAAATATGTATATCAAAGAGTGAAATAAAAATAAAAATAAAAGTAATAATTAAAATTAGATTAAAATGAATGTAATAGTGAAAATAGTATGAAAATATAGTTGAAATAAAGTAATAATAATTTCTTTTTTCAGAAGGTTAAATAAATAGAATATCGATGAAAATATTTTGTATACAGTAGTCTGTGTGTACATATATATATATATGTACCTTCAATTTCTGAGACTTTGAAAATCGAAGAAAAAAAACTTGAAATGGTGTTAAGGAATAAATATAAAATGCAATGAACATTTGAACCATATTAAGTCGCATAAACATTACATTTTGATAAGTGAATCGTTTGCCAATATAAACGGAGTAACTAATTGAAACTTATTTATAGATATTTATTTGAAAAAATTTAGTTTAAGATGATAAAAATGTTAAGGAATATTTTTTCAAAATGAATAGTTAATCATTTTATTCAACTGAGGAAAAGATATTTTTAATTTGAGATTTCATTTAAAACCTAAGTTTGCCTCTTTTATCCTAAAAAATTAATTCATGAGCTAACAGTTAAGTGAAATGTCATGTTATATTTATCAGAACCGAATGAATGAGAGGTTAGCTAAAAGAAACATACTCTAGGTGATTAAAGCTAAATGAAATAAATAAAGATAAAACAAAACCAAATTCGATTAACTATATAAAAACGCATATTCAAATACACACAAGAGTTTGTAAAGCATGTACAAATAATAAGTGATTGAGGAAGGTAAGGAAATCGATACTATAAGTTTCTACTGAAGGAATTGGCTCCTAGAAATTTAGACCCCGAGTCCTGTAATCCTATGGCAGTTGATCCGATAGCTGGGTTGAGATGGGTATTTAATTGAAACTCCAACTCCTGAGTGTACATGAAATAAAAAGATAAAACATATAAAGGTTAGAAACTAATTAAACAACAAGATAAAGTAAAGTACTGACTGAGGGGGAATACACTAAGACAATCATAATAAGGTATAGATTAAGCCGGGTTATTTCAAAAGGCGTATAAGCACATATGACATGTTGCTATAATGCTTGAATTGATTGTACGGACTTGGCGACATCCAAATGTATAAAATTTCCTTAATCCATAATGGGTCTGTTAGCACTTGAATCGATCATAAGTTTAATTACTTTAAAGAAAAACACCCATTGATGAAAACAACGAGTTGCTCACGAGAACACATTTAAAGGGGCTACTTAGTGTCCTTAAATCACGGTTCTTAATATTGACAAAACGAGACTCTTTTATTGTCTATGGTTATAGGAAAAGACACAGTTAGAGTGACTTAAGTAATTGAAGCCTACAATAAAAGGACACAACCGTACATTCCTACCTTAACAATCCCTTTACCTAAATCATTTTAGATCCTAAGAGAATTACATGTAATACGTTTTAATATTCCAGAGAAACTGCAATCAAAACAAGAACAATAATTTAAAATGTGAAATCACGGCAAAGTCCTATATTTTAAATTAGAAAAATGAGTTCGAGGAGAAACAATTTTCACACAATCACATGTTACAAGCTGGAGTAAAATGAACGGAAGAGACTTTTCGCATCTTGTGCAACTTAAACTTTAAAAGGACCTTCAGACAAAAAATCATATTTGAACTCAATTTGAAGACCAAATAATAGTTTCGCATCAAGGCTCAAAATCAAAATTACATATTCATGAAATTAACGTGTCCAAAAGAAGAAGACGCATACAAAATAAAAAGGGCTGATTTTCCATTCCTCATAGATATTACGGAACAACGATGTTATAGCCCCAACGAAAAATAAAAGAAAATCAAATATTTACCCAGGAATCAATTTTTTAGAAACAAAGACAATATAATTGAATCAAAATCCCATATAAACCCATTTTTGGAATCAATAATGAAGACACAAACTTGATCAAAATTTACACACGAATTCATTTTTTCTTAGAATAAACAAAAATTCTTAAATTCAATAAAACAACATTTTCATATACAAAACAGACCCATATACACACAAAATGAAATTTTATATCCAAATCACATTCAATCGACGAAATTCCAGAAGGTCACAACAAATCAATAGTCCTAAAAAGAGATAAGCACATGTATTCACATATCTATAAACCCATGTATTCAACACCATAGGATTTTTCATAAATATAAATTTTAAACATAATCAAAGATTCGTGGAAATTGGAAAAAAACAAAAGAAAAGGAGATGAGAGTTGAATAAGAAAGGGAATTCGCACCTTTTATTAGGTAGCAAGCCTGGGGCTTCGACGTCAAGTTCACCGGATAGCAAACTCGAACAAGTGATCAGTAGAAAAATTGGAATTTAACCGATTTCTTGTGAGTTATCCTTGATTTTCATCATGAATAGTTTGACTGGTTTTTTTCACATCTTTTTTCTCCTTTTTTCTTTCGGGTCTTCAGCTTCTAGCATAGAGGTGGAAATACTATCATTTATAGGTGAAAATTCAAACTTGAAAGTCCGGATTTGAAATCTTAAAATTAAAAAATGGAAAAAGAAAGAGGGGAAGATTTCAAATTTCTAATTGTTGAAACGAATCTTCAGCTTTTTGAAGCCATTAATAGCATCTTTGAACCGATCTTCCCCGTTATTCATTAATTTGGGAGTAGTTTCTCTGATTTCTATGGTTTCACAGGCTGGACAAGCTAGAAATGATCGATAGATTAGAAAGTAATCAATAGATTGGATTAATTCGAGGATGAATTTTGTTTTTTTGCTGATGAAGCTGCGTGTGATTGGTTGATATTGTGGAGTGGATTAATGAAATGGATATGGATATTGGATTGGATTTTGGGCCAACTTTGAGGCCTCTTGGTTGAAATTTATAAATAAGAGTTGGGTTTGGATAAAAATTAAGATTAAAATTGAGTTGTTGTTAGCCTGAATACTCTTTTTTCTACTGAAATTAATTTTATCGATGTTTTCTACTATCCTAAAATTATTTTGGCACGTGTGTATATAAATTACAGACATAATTTGTATAAGTGTCCTAATTTAATATCTTTTGTGATTTAGTATTAAAAAAAATATACCTATATATATTTATATTTAAAAACAAGAATATGATAAATAACATATGTACATACTTATAAAGAATATATATTTTATATAATAAGAATATACATATATATGGTCACAGTATCATCTGAAAAAAATAAAATTAGAAAAATGCGAATGCGACTACCAAAAGATATATTTAGTAATTTTTGACAATAAAATATTTAATTATATTAGAATAATTTATAATGATAGGGAAATAAATTCTTTTTTCTATTCATTTCAAAATTCATAGAAATAGAAATAAAAATATGAATTTATTTTTGAAAAATTATTTAGGGCCAAGAAGATCAGCAAAATAATTAGAGGAAAAAGAGCGAGCAAAAATTGGGGGTCAACCGTTGACCTGATTGACCAAAGATTAGTGTGAAAATCTTTGGATAATCACGTTGATGTAACCAATTTTGTTTTGGATAAAAAGAAATTTTGAAAGATTATGGTCGAGCTCTAGTTTCGAAGCTGCCTATATATCTCAGGTTTCATGAGAATCAGTCTATTTGTAGTTAAAATCATTGCAAATTTTGACTGATCTCAAAATTTTCCACAGTGTAGAATTATGGTGACACTGAATTCCTTCGAGAATGATAACAAAGATTTCAGTACGAATGAAATGGATACGGGTGCATTTATCCCTGAATTTGTTGTTTGAGATAGCTGGGAATGAAGAGACGTTGGATAGCAATATCTGCTGAGGATTATGAGAAGGAAAAGGGATCATGGATTTTCAAAAATTGCCCTAGTGTCAGATTAAGACGGCTCTGGGCGATCACACTAAGAAAAAAATAATTGAACCGATTTGAGTCGAGTTTCTTTTCCAAAATCCTTAATGTATCTAGGGATGATTGACATTTCACTAGCTTGTCTCAGTTTACTGCTAAGAGGGTAGGACCATATTTTAATGCGTTGTCCTGTGATGAATGGTGATTTTACCACTCATTTGCACCAAATATTTGTGCACACTGCCATGCTTTGTACAAGAAAATGAGACATCATCATGATTTAAATGCACTAATAACCATATTTTGTAGGTATATAGTTGAGAAGGAGAAAATATGTGGATCGAAGCTAAAAAGAGGTCAAATAAAAGCAAAAAGAGTGCAGTTGAAGACTTAGAGCAGTTTAGCCTCAGTTACCATAACTGTGATCCTTAGGCCACGGTCACGGTTATTCAAGATGGTCAGCATAATATAATCACGGAGCACAACTGCGGTCGCATAACTGCAATCGCATTCAAACCTGTGCAGTCGCGGTTCAACAGGAATGTGACCCAAGGTAGTTTTGTAAAATTGTATAAATGAATCCCAAATCATATATTGGCAAAAACCCTTACTTCTTTGGGTATTGCTTACCTCATAGATATTTTTTTGAATTGGAAGGAAGAAACCCTAATTGGGCAAGTGTGTAACTACTCTTAGAGGCTTAATTTCTTAGTAATTTTGTGAAGAATAAATGTTTTGGATAATACTTATGGTATATCTCTCTTTAATTTCTTTATGAGTAGATAAGTAATTTAGTCTTGGGATTATATTGAACTAAAGTGTAATTGTGTGTGGGTGTTATTATGTTTGCATAATTTTTAGTTGTTGAGTATGGATCCACTATTGCTTGGGTTAATGAGTTGGGATTTGATGAGTGAAAACCCCAAATCTCCAAATGGGTTTAATGGGTGAAAACCCCAAACTCTAAAAACCCTTCATCATACTTAAAAGGGGGATGAAGGTGAAATTGAGGTAACCCATAACATCCTTAAATGAGAGTTATATCCGTACAAGGTAATGGTGGACAATTGAGCCTGTGGTTTACTATCTTTTGCAATCTTAGAAATAAGTGTATTTGGAGTGTAAATCATGTCAAAAGCATCATCCTAGAAAGAAGGATGCTTGATTTAGGTTTTGGGTTATTACGAATTGCACACTTGTTAAGTGCTCGTAAGAGACTATAGGTGAAATTGTTGTAGTTTTATCGAAAGATTGACTACAATGACTTTTGACCTAACCTATCCTTTTGTTAACAACTAAGTTTCATGCTTAACCATCATCAACCCATATGTTTTACCTTTAGGTAGACATAATCCCAAAATCATCTCTAGTCTTGATTCTAAATCAAAAGTGTCATATTCTTGCATTGGTAGTCAAAAATCGTTACAAACCAATCCCCCCATTTTATTTTACATGTCTTATTTATTATCATTTCGGGTAACCTTTTAGTAATTAGAGCATCCATAGGACTTGAAATTTATAATTCGCTCCTTATGAATTCGACCCCGACTCTAGTTGGATTATTGAAAATGATCACCTCATCCCTCAATCATGGGAGTGAGTTGAGCATTATCATCCTACAAGATAGGTAAAAAGGGGTGAAAAGTACCTATTGTTCAAAATTATAAATAAGAATAATAATGTAAAGAGTAGAGTATAAATATTCAAACAAATATTAGAGTCTCTGTCGTAATGAGTAAATGTATTGCAGGTATTGGTTGGTGATGCATCTTGCGCTGCAGAGGTTTCTGACTGGTAGGGTGGTTGCTAAAATTATAAAGTGCTCCATTTGGTAATGCAGTTTGCTGGAGAAGTAAAGTTGTGTCATATACCCTATTGTTAGGGGCAGGCTTGCCCTATCCTATTGTTCAGGAAAGACTTTCCCCTGTCTTATTGTTCGGAGGGGACATGCCCTGTCCTATTGTTATAGAAGGACTTTCCTTGTCCTATTGTTCAAGGCAGTCTTTCCCTGTCCTATTATTCAGGGTGGACTTTCCCTGTCTATTATTTGGGGCGAATGTGCCCTCTCTTATTATTCGAGGCATACTTCCCATGTACTATTGTTCAGGCCAGACGTGCCCTATCTGATTGTTCAGGATGGACTTACCCTATATTTATTATGTTAGAGTTTTGTGGAAAATTGGTTAGTACTTGATGGATGAAGCTTGATAGTTATATCCTTTTAATGTGGCTTGCAAAAAATCAAGAAACTTCTTTTAGAGTTAGAAAGTTTTAGCAAATGAATTGACAACACCTAGCCTCCTAGCTTGTGATACCAATGGGATGTTGAGTTTCTGATAGAATGTTGTAAGATGCTTGATATGTGCTTCCTTGGGCACTATCATGACTTGCAAGATTTGAGAAGAATCTTTAGACTCTTATAATAATTATGGATAAACTGACGATACCTGCGTGCTTATCTTGTGATGGTGAGGCGGTACTTGGGCTTCCAATATTTTAAACTGTTATTATAGCGTCGTTGTTCCCACACTCAAAGAAAGTTTCTTATTTAGGGAAGGGGTGTTAATTCTGTATTGATCGAGAACTTGGCCTAGTAGCTATCTCGTCCTTCTACCCTTCAACAAATAAACATCTATTTGGTGGATTACAGATATGGAGTGGTGACGCTTCCTAACTTTCTATGATGTGCTCATATGGGTATATCTTCTGGTAGGGGACTTTCTCTATCTTGCTCTTTTCTTTTGGACTTCTGTCAAACCGATATGATTGATATGGCTTGAGGTGTTAAATGAAATTTTGAAAGGCTAAAGAGACTATTCCATTGATTTGACTGAGCCTGCAATACCCCGTATGTTTCTAAGCTAGGAGACGAACCATTTTTTCCTACGTATGAAACCTCCTATCCTGTGAGTAGAATTTTAGTTCATGACTTACAATGAGTATCCTAGCTATGATATAGCTTATGATGTGTTAATCATGTTCAAACGAGTCACTTAAGGTAATACAAGCTAAGAGTTTTTGAATCTATCAAGTTTTAGTGTTCGATTTTGCAAGGGTCATATTTGAATGAGTATAACTTGAAGTTATTGTGGTATTTCTGCATATTTCTATCCACCAAATTGTAGATAATTGAATTATCTTTTCAACGGTACCAATTTTGCCTTAATCCAATACCCAAGCGAAAAGTTATGCCTATTTTTGTGAGAGACAGTAAGGATAGGCGATTGGTTAGGCGCCGCCCAACCAAACTTAGGCGATTGGTTAGGCGCCGCCTAAGTCAGTTCCAATGCCAAAAACACTCTGTTTTGAGTTATTTTGAGGGTAATTAAGTCTTTTAACACTCTTTACACGTCCCTAAACTTAACCCTACGAAATATATAGCTTCTAAACACATTACAACCCTATTAACATCTCAAAGCTCATCATCCAAGAGCACCATAGGAGAAAAACAACTAGGGTTGCACAATCAAACTTGAAGATCAAATTGCAAGGAAATTCCTCAGTCAATCATCAAGAACCTCCCTTTCAAGGTATGCATAGTGTTCATCCACAGATTCCTTTCATCCGTGGAGTTCAAGAATCAATCTTTAAAATACAAAAGCTTGGTTGATTGTGGTGATATGATCGTACCCATGTTGATGCTTGTTTGTTTTTCTATATAATAGTATCGTGACTGTATATCTCATGAAAGTTATGTTGTTAGTTGAAAAACATGATCTTTAGATGGACTGATAGAATGTAAGTATGAAATCCACCTATGCCTTAAAGAATGCATGCAAGGTGTTCGATAAAATGCCTAGTATGTTAGAACTTCAAATTTACATGATTTCATGATATCTAAATAACAAGTTCATGTTAGTCATACACTCCAATATGAATTTCCATGCAAATTATGTATTGTTATTGTTTTGGTATAAAACATGTATGATAATGGAGATATAAATTATGTACACAAAATATATCCATGCTTTCCCTACCATGTTTGAGATATTGAATAAATACATGAAGTATAATATCCCCAAATCATTATAATATGAACTAAACGTTACATGTTGTCGTTCCCTTACGCTTGAATGGTTTCCATGCGATTGCTATGAATAGTATATGTTGTCGGAATGCCCATGATATTAGAATATGAGATTTATTACTTGATTACAAGCATTCCTATTCATGATAGATATTATGATGACCATGTACTTTATGAAATACCCCACTCATGTATTATGAATTTTCATTGATGGTCGTGCACTCAAGAAATTCAAGTTGTGTCAGTTTTCTTCCATCGAGTCCTGGGAGTACTTGTACCTAAAAAATATAGCTGTGTACCTAGAGCCATGTCATGTTTTAATGATACTCTCAGTCAAGCCATGATCTATAGAATTCAGTCAGCCATGTGACTCAGGAAAACTCAGAAATCTCAGTAATCTCAGTACTCCAGTAATCTCAATAATCTAAGTGCTCAGAAAACTCAGCAACCTCAGTATTCACAGTCAATCTCAGTAACTTCAGTACTTTCAACCAATCCTCAGAACTCAGTACATTCTGTTAGTCATCGGAATCCAGTAAACTTAGTTTAGCTCCGCTAAACAATACCACTAATATCAGTCCAGTTAATCAGTATTAGTTTAGCTAATCAGTTCAGTTCAGTTATTCAGTTTAGCTTAGTTATTCAGTTCAGTGTCTTTCATATGGGAGTAAAAGTTAGCACCGAGTGAACCCAAGGATGGGAACTCACCTGCCAGTTTAGGGTGTGATTCTTAGAATCATCCTTGCATTCCAGAACTACGTAGCCAGCGTAGGTTGAGACATCTTAACCCATCAGACTAGGGTTGATGAGGTGCCTTAACCCGTCAGTTTAGGGTTCCTACGATTCACATTTGAGTACCTGCCAGTATAGGGTTCTCACAGCTGTCCTTACTAATGGCGCGGTATTGACACCCCTCCAGTCGGGGCAGAGATTCGACCCCAGCTTAGCTATTATAGCATATTTGGGGCATGTCGGTTAGATAACTACTTCCCACAGTTTCAGTTACAAATTTCAGGACTGTCAGCTATAGCTACCCAGTTTCAGTAAAGAACTCAAATAGCTCTTCAGATTTTAGTATATCAGGGCTGTCAGATATAGTTAACTCAGAAATAGAATGGAACTCAGATAGTTTCCTTCAGATTTATGGACTGTGAGATATAGTCACCGATGCTATCAATTAAAAAAGTTATCAAAACTCATGTTATCAGTACTCAGCTTCAGGACTGTCAAATACAGTCAATCAGACCAGCTCTTCATAATTTGAACTGTCAGAAACAATCATTCCTTTATCAGTAATATAGTATCAGTCTCCCAGTATTCAGTAATACAGTGTCAGATCCATCACTTATTAGTGATTTACATATCAATATCAGTAAACTCAGTCTTTCAGAATCTCATTATCAGTACACTCATGTTATCAGTAGTCAGTATCTCTACGAGTTCAGTTATAGTTACATATGCATATATGTACTCTCACGTTCATAACAGTTAGTATTTTTCATGCATATAACCCTTTACATTTAGCCTACTTCACTCGTATACTCAGTACATTCAGATGTACTGAAGCATTTGTGCTATGGTGCTTTCTCTTATGTTACACCATAGGTTCAGAGGCATGAGCTCCAAATAAGCAGTAGATTCCAGGATCAGCAGTCAGAGTTAGACGTGAGTCCTCATCTTTCGAGGACATGATGATTTCATTTCTATTTCAGTTTTCACTTTATTTCAGTAGTTGGAGTTAGTTGGGGAAATGTCCCATCAACTCATTATTCAGTTCAGTTAGAGGCTTTCGGACTAGATGTCAGATTAGATATTCAGACTTTAGCGTTTATGTTTTTTTTGGTTTTGTTATACCATATTTTTCAAATATGTATTAGTATTGAAACTTATGGCCTTACAGTTTATGTTTCCACATATTTTATGAGATATTATGCAGTTTACAGGTACAGATATCAGTCATGGGTTAGCTTGTGGTCCTTCGGGGTCATGAGCACCGTGTAGCATTTCGATTTAGAAAATCGAAGCATTACAAAACTCGGTATCAGAGCCTAAGGTTCAACAGTGTCCTAGGAAGTCTGAAAGCTGCATCAAGTAGAGTCTTGTGCATGGGCGTGTTGTGCACCACACTTATGTGCAGGAGGCTATTAGATATTTTAGGAATAGTTTCCCTTCTTTCATGTCTCAAGATCGTGCTATGGCAAGTTTCTCTAAGGAACCCATGTAGATTCATATCATGCACCCCTCATGTTTACTTTACCCTACTTTTAAGGTAACAGAAATAGTGAAGTTCAAATTCCTAAAGATAGGGCTTTCTCAGAAAGTCCCTATAGTTAGTTATGGGATTAGCCACAGACTCAAACAGGATCCCATCAGTTCATTATTGCTCCAAGGTCGTACAGATTTTATTCATGATCATGAGAACTTATTCTTGAACCCAGAAGTTTGGCAGTAGTAGAGTTGGGATAATATTATTCTATTTGATCAGATTATGTATTCATGGGGATTAGATCAGTAGGCTTGAACAGTACGAGCTAAAAACTTAAGTTTATTGACTCAAAATTAAGCATGAAGGTGTGAATATGATATTAGCAGTATATGAGGAAACAGAATCAGATGATGTATTTAGTAAGATAGGCAGGTGTTGAACAGAATGTAGGTATGTGATGGTAGATCAAGTAACCAAGTCAGACTCTCAAGATTCTAGTAGTAGTGCTAGTATGTATAGAAAAGCAGTAAGGGAAGACGATTCCCAACCCATCCTCTTCTTAGTAAAAAGATTTGTAATTTAGCTATCACGAAATCCACTCAGGTCTTACATATCAACTCTATGGTCACGAACCATGCTCATGTATCTCTTTTTCCATGATCATGTATGAATTCAATTTCCACCATAAGGAGTCCCTTTTACTTCTCAGTATGAGTCATGTTCCATGAGCACAATCTACTTTCACACACTTTCCACGGTATTATGTGCGCCTTTAGTTCCCAGTATAAGGGGTTCAGTTCCAGCTCCCTCAGTATTACGAATTATGTCCCACGAGTCCAGAAACTCTAGACTCAGGTCATGAAGCTCATGACTCATGTACGCATTTCATGCTTTCCAGTATACTTAGCTTCCATGACTCATGCTATGCCCCTACAGATCAGATACATTTAGACTATGTCATGTATATCCTCAGTTCAGACCTTATTGGTAAATCCAAACTATTGATATTTTATTCCTCAAGTTTTAGTCATGTGTCAAGTTTATCTTGTATCTATTTATATTTCAGGTCCTCCTGATTTACTCCTCTAGTTAGCTCTTCTTATGGAACAGTATAGTGATGAGCAGTTGTTTAGATAATAGAAGATTGTTGCATACTTACTTTACACGAGGGTGTAGTTATGAAGATAGGCTTGAATGTCATGATAAATATGCAAGTAAACATCTAGCAAAGGGTCGTATTTGGAAGTTGGGAAAGTACAAAGTGTAAGTGTACATTTAGATCCTTGACTTATGTCAATCCCCAGCATGTAGCCATCAAAAACTCAGTTGCCAACTCAATTATAGTTTCAGTAGCCAGCACTCAGTGATTAGTGTTTAGTCCTTGAATTCAGTACTTCTGTACTAGATACATGCTTAATTATAATGTCATCTTTGGTTCAGTAACCAAATTTGAAACTCAGTTTAGTTCCAGACATGCTTGACCATAGCATTCAGGTTGTCAGTACTCAGTTATCAGTGTTTCAGTACCCCAGTTTACAGAATACCTCAGAGCCATGTCGTATGCTTGGTCTCGCATTCGAAAATAATACAGACTTTATGAATCCATGATCAGATACCTCATTCTACTCAGTTAGTCCTTATCTCCTATGCATAAAAACTTAAAAATCTCAGCCCAGCTATTCAGACTAAGTACAGTTTAGCTTTACAGATCCAGTATTCAGCTATCAGTTATTCAGTTAATCAGATAAGTCAATATATTTATGCACTCGTGTTCAGCTCAGTTCATGTATCATGTCTCAATTTTAGATCCTAGCTATTCAGTCATGACTCAGTTCCTAGGTCTCTTGTGCATCACCTTAATTTCCCTCAGTAACTCATCCAAGTTAGTATTCTTTGAGGGACATAGTGTCCCAAGGGGGAGATACATCATACCCCCAAACTTTTATGACATAAACTTGCTGCTCTCTTTTCTTTTGATGAATCTATTTTGGAGAAGGGGTACTCATAAGATAACCTTTAAGCTTCAACTTTAGTCGTATGCCATGCTTTTAAGATTTAGTTCAGATCATGATATTCAGTATATCTACCACGTCCCAGACTCAGTTATGTTCTCATGTTTCCGATCATGCATATGGAGTAATTAATCTCAAACTTATCGATATTTTCAGTTCAAGGTAATAGTTTTCCTTAAACTTACTCGTTCTCATGTTCATATTTCAGTGCCAAACTTGATATTTAGTTCCATGCTCAGTTTTCAGTTCACACTTGATACCGTTACCATTGCATGTTCATGAGTAAGTTTAGTCATGAATTCACGCATCAGATATGTGTGATCAGCTCATTAGTACTTTCAGTCATGTATTCACGTATTATGTTAGATATGCATGGATTTAGCCTTTTATTTGTGCATCAGATTTGCATTCTCATTTTGAGAAAACTCACTATATTAGAATCCTCAGTCTTATATTCATGAATCAGCTTCCCATGCATCAGATATACATGTTCAGTATGTTGTACTCAGTTTTCAGTCATGCCAGTCATGAACCCATGTTTTAGTAGTGTATGTCTTGTACTTACTTCATCTTATCATCTCTCCCACCTCAGTTAATTTCCACTCGAGGACGAATGTTCCCAAGGGGGAGATATTGTAATACCCCATATGTTTCTAAGCTAGGAGATGAACCATTTTTCCTACGTATGAAACCTCCTATCTTGTGAGTAGTATTTTAGTTCATGACTTTCAATGAGTATCTTAGCTATGATATATCTTATGATGTGTTAATCATGTTCATATGAGTCACTTAAGGTAATACAAGCTAAGAGTTTTTCAATCCATCAAGTTTTAGTGTTTGATTTTGCAAGGGTCATCTTTGAATAAGTATAACTCGATATTAATGTGGTATTTCTGCATATTTATACCCACCAAATTGTATATAATTAAATTAGCTTTCCAATGATACCAATTTCACCTTAATCCAATACCCGAGCAAAAGTTATGCCCATTTTCGTGAGAGACAGTAAGGATAGGCGATTGGTTAGGCACCGCCCAAACAAACTTAGACGAACGGTTAGGCGCTGCCTAAGTCAGTTCCAATGCCAAAAACACTCCGTTGTGAGTTATTTTAAGGGTAATTAAGTTTTTTAACACTCCTTACACGTCCCTAAACTTAACCCTACGAAATATATAGCTTATAAACACATTACAACCCTATTAACATCTCAAAGCTTATCATCCAAGAGCACCATAGGAGAAAAACAACTAGGGTTGCACAATCAAGCTTGAAGATCAAATTTCAAGGAAATTACTCCATGAATCATCAAGAACCTCCCTTTCAAGGTATGCATAGTGTTCATCCACAGATTCCTTTCATCCGTGGAGTTCAAGAATCAATCTTTAAAATACAAAAGCTTGGTTGATTGTGGTGATATGATCGTACCCATGTTGATGCTTGTTTGTTTTTCTATATAATAGTATCGTGACTGTATATCTCATGAAAGTTATGTTGTTAGTTGAAAAACATGATCTTTAGATGGACTGATAGAATGTAAGTATGAAATCCACCTATGCCTTAAAGAATGCATGCAAGGTGTTCGATAAAATGCCTAGTATGTTAGAACTTCAAATTTACATGATTTCATGATATCTAAATAACCAGTTCATATTAGTCATACACTCCAATATGAATTCCCATGCAAATTATGTATTGTTATTGTTTTGGTATAAAACATGTATGATAATGGAGATATAAATTATGTACACAAAATATATCCATGCTTTCCCTACCATGTTTGAGATGTTGAATAAATACATGAAGTATAATATCCCCAAATCATTACAATATGAATTAAACGTTACATGTTGCCGTTCCCTTATGCTTGAATGGTTTCCATGTGATTGCTATGAATAGTATATGTTGTCGAAATGCCCATGATATTAGAATATGAGATTTATTACTTGATTACAAGCATTCCTATTCATGATAGATATTATGATGACCATGTACTTCATGAAATACCCCATTCATGTATTATGGATTTTTATTGATGGTCGCGTACTTAAGAAATTCAAGTTGTGTCAGTTTCCTTCCATCGAGTCCTAGGGGTACTTGTACCCAAAATATATAGCTGTGTACCTAAAGCCATGTCATGTTTTCACGATACTCTCAGTCAAGCCATGATCTATAGAATTCAGTCAGTCATGTGACTCAGGAAAACTCAGAAATCTCAGTAATCTCAGTAGTCTAGTAATCTCAGTAATCTCAGTACTCAGTAACCTCAGCAACCTCAGTATTCACAGTCAATCTCAGTAACTTTGGTACTCTTAACTAGTCCTCAGAACTCAGTATATTCTATCAGTCATCGGAATCCAATAAACCTAGTTTAACTCCGCTAAACAATACCACTAGTATCAGTTCAGTTAATCAGTATCAGTTCAGCTAATTAGTTAAGTTCAGTTATTCAGTTCAGCTTAGTTATTCAGTTCAGTGTCCTTCAGATGGGAGTAAAAGTTAGCACCGAGTGAACCCAAGGATGGGAACTCACCTACTAGTTCAGGGTGTGATTCTTAGCAGTCATCCTTGTGTTCTAGAACTACGTAGCCAGCGTAGGTTGAGACATCTTAACCCATTAGACTAGGGTTGATGAGGTGTCTTAACCTGTCAGTTTAGTGTTCCCACCATTCCCATTAGAGTACCTGCCAATATAGGGTTCTCACAGTTGTCCTTACTAGTGGCACGGTATTGACACCTCTCCAGTCAAGGCAGAGATTCGACCCCAGCTTAGCTATTATAGCATATTTGGGGCATGTCGGTTAGATAACTACTTCCCACAGTTTCAGTTACAAATTTTAGGAATGTCAGCTATAGCTACCCAGTCTCAGTAAAGAACTCAGATAGCTCTTCAGATTTCAGTATATCAGGGCTGTCAGATACAGTCAACTCAGAAATAGAATGAAACTCAGATAGTTTTCTTTAGATTTATGGACTGTGAGATATAGTCACTTATGCTATCAATTAAAAAAGTTATCAGAACTCATGCTATCAGTACTCAGCTTCAAGACTGTTAGATATAGTCAATCTGACTAGTTCTTCATAATTTGAACTATCAAAAACAATCATTCCTTTATCAGTAATATAGTATCAGTCTCCCAGTATTCAGTAATACAGTATCAGATCCATCACTTATTAGTGATTTACATATCAATATCAGTAAACTCAGTCTTTTAGAATCTCATTATCAGTACACTCATGTTGTCAGTATTCAGACTCAGTAGTCAGTATCTCCACAAGTTCAGTTACAGTTACGTATGCATGTATGTACTCTCACGTTCATAACAGTCAGTATTTTTCATGCATATAACCTTTTGCATTTAGCCTACCTCACTCATATACTCAGTACATTCAGACGTACTGACGCATTTGCGCTATGGTGCTTTCTCTTATGTTACACCATAGTTTTAGAGGCTTGAGCTCCAAATAAGTAGTAGATTCCAGGATCAGCAGTCAGAGTTAGACATGAGTCCTCATCCTTCGAGGACATGATGATTTCATTTCTATTTCAGTTTTCACTTTATTTCAGTAGTTGGAGTTAGTTGGGGACATGTCCCATCAACTCCTTATTTAGTTCAATTAGAGGCTTTCGGACTAGATATCAGATTAGATGTTCAGACTTTAGTGTTTATGTTACTTTTTGGTATTGTTATACCATATTTTTCAAATATGTATTAGTATTGAACCTTATGGCCTTACAGTTCATGTTTCCGTATATTTTATGAGATATTATGCAGTTTACAGGTACAGATATCAGTCATGGGTTAGCTTGTGGTCCTTTGGGGTTATGAGCACCGTATAGCGTTTTGGTTTAGAAAATTAGGGTGTTACAGAGCCTGACTCTGCCTGCCTACGTATCTTATAAAAGAAATCAGGTCAAAGTGTAGTTCCTCGTGAAAAAAATTAAGAAAATTTGGCCTCAAGGGAGGGTGGGTGGACAATGGTAAGATTGACAATGATAAGCTTGCCTTCAAAGGATTATTTGGTCATTTTTTAGCAGTGTCTCTTATGTAAGAGTCTTCAGCATCCTATTGTTTCTTCCTTGAGCTAACGCTTAACATCAAAGCATTCTTTAATTCAACTAATGCTTGTGTAAGTTATTAAAGTCGATCAAGCATTCAGATTTGCATGTTAATGTTGGTTCCTTCATGTCATAGTTTTGAGAAGAAGAGTAGTGAATGCATTATGTAAGCTATCTCCATATGTAGTCTTGATGACTCATATTTTGATGGAAACAAGAGGCTTGAGTACACGTACGAGTCTTTGTTTAAAATCTAAATATTTCTTGGGTGCCTCTTTGAACATCTCCTCATCTTGTAGGCGTCTTCGTATATGTACTCTTATTGGGTCGACTATAATCGTAGCATCAACCAATTTAGATATCATTTTACAATTGATGTATTAGTCGTAATCCAAGCTTGAATGCTTTTGAGCATAATTTGGAAATCCTCCTTAGGATAGTGGTATAGATTATCATTCCTTGTTATATGGACCTTCTTTCCAATCCTTTAACAAGCATGTGCCACTTGAAGATTTGGTTGACCTTCTTATGACTGATGTAATGAGTGCAATCAATCGTGTACTGATTTTTGACGTGATTTTAAAGCACTTGGATCGGTAGTATGTTCAAATAATATTTGTAGAGAAGATTTTTGGGTTAAGAGATGGGAGTGTCCTTGGGATTGACCCTTGGTGCATTTCTCCTATATTATAGATTAGTTGTCCCCCGTTGATACCTTGTAGCTTTAGTAATGATTCGTATTGTTTGGTATGAATAAACCTTGATTCTAAAACATTTGAGTTAAACGTCCTAGCCTTGATGTGAACTTGGACCTTTTCTTTATTGATTTTTGGAGCTTTCTCCAAAATTTGCACTAGCCTCCCGTAGATTCTTTCTCGATGATTCTTTGTTGCATATCTCGAGATATCTTTGATGGAACATTTTAGGTTTTCAAGATATCATCATGTTCAAATTTTTCTTTTCATTAGGGAAAGTTGAAAATTTGTATTATAAAGGGACCGAGCCTTATGTAGGTTGCCTACATATCCCACCGAGGAAAATTAGGTCGCACATAGTTCTAGTTATAAAAGTGGAAACGGTTCTACTTAAGTACGACCGAACCTGATGAGGGCTGCCTACATATCTCACCATAAGAAATCAGGTCAGAATGGAGTTCTGTTACATGTTAATTAGAAGGAAATCTTATGCCTTCAAATATAGGACTCTATTGACTGCTTCTGAGTTGATCAACTTGGATTTGTCTCTATCATTTTCCCGCTAAAGTTAGCACTTATCTGTAGAGTGGCTTATTAGAGGACTTTGCCGCCTTAGCGTAGAGGATGGTGTACACTTCTTCATTTCATGATTGGGCACCAGATCATTATTTGCATTTGGTTACGATACAACACATTGGATTGCCCTGACCCTGATCAAGCAATCAATTCTATGCCTTAACCTATAACAATTTTCAATATTGTGCCCCTAAAATCCAGAGTGAAAAACACATCATTTTCTTTCATTGAACCATCTAGGTAATGGGTTATAAATCTTTCCCAGCTCGGGTTGCAACATATTTGCACCTCACAGTCTCTCAAACAAATATGCTTATGGTTTAACAAATTGGGTATAGCTTCGATTGCACTTACCTTTTGAATTTTGTCTTAGTGCAAAAGGTGTCTAATTTTGGTGAACTAGCACTTGGATTGGTACAACTAGTTGTGGTGGATTTTTGTATGTGGGAGCTCGGGGTTAAAGGTAATTTTGTTGGATATCATAGGCATGATGTAGTTTATGATTTAACATTTGCGTCAGTTCGTAATCAGGATTTTGAAGTGATTGGGATGATTCAGGTATTGAGTGGTGCAGTATCACAACATATACTTTTTCTTCATTCTCCACCTTGGCACCTCCGATTAACTCTAACTAAGTAGACTCGCTCGATTTCTTTGCCGGCTCAATTTTTTTGGAGTTAGTTGCCTATTCTACAAAATTTCCCATTTTGATGCAGTCGGCTAACTTCTGCCCCAACATGGACATTATCCTTTCAAAATAGACCCCTTCTTGATTACGGATAAAATACTTCATCAACACACTTTTGTCCATCGTAAGCATATTCCTAGAATGATTCAGAGGGCTTTATCTGTATACTAATGCGGGAAAGTCGATCCAGTGTGATTTATGTGTTAAACATGAAACGATTCATAAAGTCTTCAGCCATGTCGCTCCACTTACGCCAAAGATGAGGGTTTTGTTTGGTGTACCAAGTGAGAACCTCACAAGACAAACTTCTAATGAACAACTTCATTATGAGCTTCTTATTTTTGTCAATACCTACCAATTTACCATGATATGCTCTTAAATGAGTACAAGGATCGCCGGTTCTATGAAACAAGTCGAAATTAGTTGGGTTGAACCCGACTGGAAAATTTAAATGACCCGACCTGGGGCCTTGTCTTAATGGGTGTCCCAAATTCGATCGGGACCGGAGACCACCCCCATTACCCAACCCAACCTTCAGTTGCCTACTCTGAGTTGGATGAATTTTGAACAAATAACAAGATAGCATAACTGAATAAGGACTAACTTTGAGATAGGTCTATTCCGAGACCAGCCTTACCAAGTCACCCCGTCCACCAATCCGTACCAACCAAACCACCAAAACAAACCAATATCGAGCCAAGGGCCATAAACTAAGCCATAACCAAATGAGATCCAAATGATAATATGATTAATTCCAAAATAAAATATGATGGAACAGTGAGAAATTATGTCCAACGATGTCATCCCCAATACCAATGTCAATATTAAATGATAACAACAACAACAAACCCAGTGCATTCCCACATAGTGGGGTCTGGGGAGGGTAAGAGGTATGGAGTCCAATGTCAATATTAAGTCCAACACAAATACCGATCCCACCCATTCCAACCCATAGCAATACCAACAAAGCCTCTAACTAAAAAAATACAAAAATCTGGTTGGGACATGCCCCCAACCATAGCCAAAACCAATATCCATAAGTAAGTCAAAGTACAAAATAACATCTATGAAATAGAGCCTTCAGAATAGATGGAAGCTCACCACTTCAATCCTAATACTGACCCACCCTGAAATTTGAATCGCTAAGTAGGAGGAGTGGAATGGCCGGTTCCTGCCTCGCGTAGGGATACAATGCCCGAAGATGGGTTAGTGGGTCAACGCTAGCATGAACTCATGATAAGGATAAAATAATGTCATTTATAAAACCAAACAAAAAACATCCATATGCGCACAACCATACATATATATATAAAAACATCCATATGCGCACAACCATACATATATATATATAACTATGCCGGGAAAGAGGACCGACTTTAGCATGTCATTAATACCTTTACCTGGGTTGTGTAGCTTTGCCTTACTAAACCACCCATGGGCTATATGGTTCAGCTCCCCCTACTGAAAAGGCCCCAATACGTGAATCCGCACGACCAAGGAAGAAAACCTGGGATGACTGGTACATCCCCTAAATATATAGTATGACATCATGCACACGGTCACTAGGACCAAATCTCACATCCACAAATTTGAGTTTCCAGTTTAGATACCCCTGAGACCTTTACCTTCCAAGGATTTGCTACACCTCCCTCATTTCATCCTAATTAAAACCATTTTCCATCCAAATCATTATTCCATTATTTTTAACCAATGGTATTACTAGTGGTATTGTCATACCAATAATAACTTGCGAGTATTGTCCTTAGCCAATCCTTTTTAAGATCAAGGGATTTCCATGTACCCATAGATCATATTCAACCAAAACCATGGCCTTTCCAATACATTTAAAACCATTTAAACCATTCATATCATTTAGGGTTCCATTACCAAGTTTAAACCATGCATAAATTCCAATGAAAATCCAACATTATAGTGAAAACATTGTTAAAGGCATTTTATCAAACACATTGAGGGCATAGTATTTCCAAAACCAAAGTCCATTACCAAAAAACCATTCCTATGTAACCAATTATCCGAAACCACCATTAATGCATATAAAAGCATAATTAAAACATGGGAAACCATAACCAAGCATTTATAACTAAAAACCCTAAATCATATTTGAAAACCAAAAAGCATACGACACTCAAATCATTAAAAACTGTATAAAACCATGTATTTAGATGGAAATAACAATAAGGGAAGAGAACATGCCTTAAAACAAGATGATGGTAGAGATATAACACCAAGACAAGCCCCAATTTACTCTTTAAGATGAAACCCTAGCTTCTTTTGCCCAAGAACTCTAGAGAGATTTAAGAGTATTTTCCAAGTACTTGAGAATAGAATAATACGGGAAATAACCTCCCAACTACAATATAAGTCATGAGAACTTATTAGGAAAAGTGGGGAAATATCCAGAATACCCCTACTTAAGTTGCACAAAAACTCCATCACAGAGATACAACTGACCCTTACGAGTCGTATCCTCCCTGTACGGGTGGCACCCATCACTCGTACCCTTGACCTCCCCCTTGGACCCAACACTGTCTAAGGTGTGACTCATCCAATTCAAGTTATATCCAAGTGTACGACTGGTTACCACAAACTGTACCCCTGGCAGAATAGAATCTATGAGGTTTGAACACTGACCACCATACGAGTCCTGGGTACGACTCGTACCCTAGCTTCACGGTGAACCACTCGTACTCAGATCCAACTTAAGTAATCAAGTCTAAGATTAAAATAAGGAAAACCCAAACCAAACGATTCGTATACAACCATACGACTTGTACCATTAAAGTCGTACTCATTCTAGTGACCAAAATCCATCCCACTAACCAACACTGGTCAGCATACAACTGGACCATACCATTCGTACCCCAACATACGACTCAAACCCATGAGTCATACAGGGTCCAGAGACCAAAATTCCAAAAAAAATTCCAACATCCAGAAACTAGGGTGTTTCAGTCTCCTTCACTAGGAACATTCATCCCCGCATGACAGATAAGGAAGGGGTAACCACACGCACAAGTCATTTGCATTATCAAATATATTTCCAATCTTTTACAAAGTTTGAAAACAAATAGGCAAGGATACTAATCTTTCCTCTAACAAATTCATAAAATAAAGATGTGTTGAAGACATATACCTTCCGTACGAATCCCAGGAGCAGAAAACAGATGCGAATACTTGGAATTCATATCCTCCCCTACTTCCCATATAGCTTCTTCCACCTTATGGTTACCCATAAAACCTTAATCAAAGCCACATCCTTGGTTTGTAACCGCCGAACCTACCTATCCAAGATCTCTACTAGGACCTCTTCATAAGACAGAGAGGCCAAGATACCCAACCCCTCCAAAGGAACAATCAAAGAAGGATTACCAAGACACTTCCTCAATATGGAGACATGAAATGTTGGATGAATGGAGTACAAACAAAAAGGCAACTCCAATTCATAACCAATATTTCCAACCCTATACAAAACCATATAAGGACCAATATATTGGGGACTTAGCTTCCCACTTTTACCAAACTGCATTACTTCCTTTATGGGAGATACCTTAAGGAATACCTTATCCCCAACCTCAAACTCCAAGTCTCTATGCCTTACTGCATAGTACTTTTGGCAACTTTAGACAGCCTTACGCCTACCTCAAATTACCTTCACATTTTCCATAGCCTGATAGACCAAATCCAAAACGAACATATCCACCTCATAAAGCTTTAACCAACCAATGAGAGATCTATATCTCCTACCATACAATGCCTCAGAAGGGGTCATATCAATACTAGATTGATAGTTATTGTTGTAACCAAACTCTACTAAAGGTAGATGCTCAACCCAACTGCCACCATAATTAACCACACATGCCCGAAGCATATCTTCTAATGTCCAAATAGTTCTTTCCAATTTCCCATCCATCTGAGGATGAAAAAAAGTACTCAGACTCACCTTAGTACCCAATCCATTCTAAAAAGACAGCCAAAAATGAGATGAAAACTACATACTGATGTTCCATCTTTTGACGGAATATTTTAGGCCTTTTTCTTAGGATAATTATGTGTTTTCAAGTAGCTATTGTTGTATTTAACATGGTATTTTAGTGTTTTTAGGAATAAAAGTTTGTGAAGAATAACTTGGACAATCTTAGCAAAACAAAGAAAAATGAGCAGCGATGGCTTATGCGACGGACCATCGACCTTGCGATGAACTGTCAGTCTAAACCATCGGCCAAAAGTAGAAGTCAAAGACTCTGGACATCTTACGATAGTCCAAGTGATGGACCATCAGCTCTGGAATGAACCATTGATCAGTACCATCACCAAGATATAGTACGCATAACACTATAAGTCTTATGATGGTCCAGGCGATGGGCCGTCGACCTTGCGATGGACCATCGCTCTTCCCGTCGCCCAGAAGCAGAAAATGGAATAACTGGAGGTCCAGCGATGGTGCAGGCGACGAACCGCCAGACCTGCGATGAACAATTACTTGACCAGTCGACCATAATGTAAAAAATCTGAGTTTGAATTTAAAACCCCAGTTCGGGAATCATATAAATACCAAGTATTAGGGTTTAGTCCCAACTTTTTTTGGGTGACTAGTTTCATACTTTCTCCTCTAGTGAGGGATTTTGTAATATTTTTCATTGGGATTTGAATCTAGGGATTGAAATCTGATTATTAGTTTTGATATTTTCCAATGAAGATTGAGAAGAACAATATTGTGACTTTTATAAGTACTCTTCTAAACTTATTTATAAACATCAATATATCTTTGATTTCTGATATGGAGATTAGTAGCTAAACTCCCATAACTAGGGTTATGGGAGACTTGATGTAGATAACCGTTTGGGGTTATGAATCGGTTTGATTTCGAACATTTTGTTGAATTGCATAAATCTTTCTTCATTAGAATGACATCTCTTGGTTGCAAACTTGAGAAGTGATCCCATAAACACCACTTGTCTGACAAGAAAGGGATGTTGGGAAAAAAAGTGATTCACATAAAATCCATAGGTTTACCCTCTGGGTTGATGGGTTGATGTCTTAACAAAATTAACTCCTATGAGAGTGTTATTGAATAATGTATGAATCCTTTAAGTTGGAGAGAAGTAAAGGGTGAAACACCCATTAGGTTGAGAAACATATGGGTAATTCTTAGAATTTAATAATTTTTGCAATTGAACACAAAAGTTAGAACTCGAGCACAAGTTCACAACCCTAACATTTGGAACATCTTGGTGAGCATAAATCTAGTTAATTCATCCTCATTGAAATTACATATACATTAACTCTCATTAGCTGGACTCTTGTGTAACACAAATACGAAGGAACACTATTAACATTTTAAAACCTCCTTTATTTCGGAACCTTCGATCAATAGTCTAATAACAACTGCAACACTTAGTGAACACAATATTCCCTATGGGATTCGACACCCAACCTAGTTGGGTTCTATATTTGACAACAATCGCTTACACTCTTATAAGAGAATTGTAATTTGGGCGTATCAAATTTTGGCATTGTTGCCAGGGAATACGGTTGTCAATTAAGTTTTTGTTTGTTGTTTGACCTTTGGTTAAAGTTTCCCAAAAATTTTACTTTTTATTTGTTATTTTTATTTTGTGCAGGGTGACCATCTTATATGCCAAGTACTCGAAGATCAGGTAAACCTTTATTACCTATTTATCCGGAACCTCAACTTATTAGCAGAATGAATGGTCAAAAAGACCAAGAAAGAGTAGCTGCTCAACAGGAAGTAGCTAGACTAGCTACTTTGGCAGCTGCACAAGTGAACCAGCAAAATACAGATAATGCAGGCCGACGACAAAACCCAATTGATGCGGATCTGGGTGATGATGATTCATTAGCTCCAGCCAATCCGAGGAGTGCAGATAATTTGTATGCACCAGCAAATATGAATATCAATAGAAATTACGTTGTTAGGGAGAGACCAGAATGCCAAGCTGCCCAATTTAATCTAGAGGAGGAGGATGATGACTTGGATGAAGCCGGTGCAATAGGGGCTATTATTCCCCCGCCCTTAGCCCCCAAAGTTAAGTTTAATATTACAAGCACTATGATCCAGCTATTACATCTCAAAGGATTATTTAGTAGACTTGCGGGTAACGACCCGAATATGTATTTGGTTAATTTTATCTCAACATGCAAGTCATTTGAGAACCCAAGGGTTGGACAAAACATTATTCGGTTGTGGCTATTTCCATTATCTCTATTTAGAGAGACAACTTTATGGTTGAATGGGCTAACTCCCGACTCTATTACTAATTGGAGGCAATTGAAAGATGCTTTCCTAGAAAGATTCTTTCCGTCATCCAAGAGGGTATAGTTGAGAGACGAAATAAATAATTTCAGACAACTTCTGACTGAAGCTATCCATGAGACTTGGGAGAGATTCAAGACGAAGCTTATGCAGTGCCCAAATCATCAAATAACCAATGTCCACTTGATAGAGATATTATATTGGGACTTGAACTCTGTGACTAAGTCAGTGGTAGATAATGCGGCAGGTGGGTCATTCATGGACCTCACCTTCCCTAAACCAGCTGACATACTTGATCGTATAACAAAACAAAGTAGATCTTAGCATACCAGGTATTTTTAGGTAGCAAGCTCTACTGTATCCATAGGCGTGACTGCAGAACAGAGGCAAAGAGAAGAAGGGCGTCACCAAGACATGGATCACATGAAGACACAAATAGATCTTCTTACCAAGTATTTTTTATCGGGAAAGATAAAGAAGGTTAAAGCTATAGCATCACAGGAAAAAGCTGACTCTGATTCTGAGGGGAAAGACAATTACTTGAACAATCAGGGAGGTTTTTGAGGCAGTGGCCAAGGAAACCAAGGTCGGAACTATAATAATAAATCTGGATATAAGGACTGTGATCAAGGCAATTGGAAGAGTAAGGGAGAAAAGAGTGGGTTGTATGTCCCTCCTGGAAACTATGAGGCCACTGCAACTAGTTCGGGGAAGATGTCCATGGAGGACATGATGACCAAGTTATTGAAGGAAGTAGAAACAACAAATACCGGGGTGACTGAGATAAAAAGTGAGTTATCCTTAATGAACCAGCTAGTTGACTCGCACTCTACTTTGATAAAATAGTTGGAGCAGCAAATAAATCAACTTTCTGCTGCATTAAATCAGAGGAAAGTTGGCACCCTCCCAAGCAACACAGTGCAGAACTCAAGAAAGGATGGGTCATTTATGGTAGTCACTACTAGAAGTGGTAAGGTATAGTCAAGACCTCTTGTGGCCAATCCTGTGGTTGATATTATAGCAGATGATATTGAGAAATCAAAGATTAATCATTTGGTAGAGTCTGGAAAATTAGATGAGTTTATTGATGATGCACCATCCAACAGACAATAGGTTGATGAGTTGGAGAAGAATAAGGGAAAAAAGGCAAAAGTGGTGGTTACCATACTTCCAAAACCACCTCCTCCATTTCCCCATCGATTGAAGAAGAAGGCCGACGACACTAAGTTTGGAAAATTCATAGCCATGCTTAAGAAGTTGAAGATTAATCTACCATTGGTGGAGGCATTAGAGAAAATACTTGGGTACACAAAATTCATGAAAGATCTTGTCACGAAGAAGCGGTCAGTTAGTTTTGAGTCGATGGACAATCTCTATCATTATGGTGCTATTTCCACAAGGTCTGTAGTGCAAAAAAAGGTAGATCCAGGAGCATTTACTATCCCATGGACTATTAGGCCTCTTGACTTTGGAAAAGCTTTATGTGACTTGGGAGCTCGCATAAATCTGATGCCGCTAGCTATTTATAAAAAATTAGGTTTGGGACCCCATACCCACCAACATGTGACTTATGATGGTGGATAGGTCAGTAAAATGACCTGTTGGTATTTTGTATGATATGCCTGGTGAAGGTTGCTAGCTTCATATTTATTGTGGATTTTATCATTCTGGATTGCGAGGTGGACTTTGAGGTGCCTATAATCTTGGATTGACCTTTCCTCGCAAGCGAAAGTGTGCTGACTGATTTGTGAATGAATGAGCTATCATTTAGCCTGAATGATGAAGTGGTGCGATTTGATGTGTGCCAATCAATGAAGCATAAAAAAAAAATGAGTGTGTTCTCAATTATCGATGTATATTATGAGGGTGAGCAGAAGGTGTAAACAAAGAAGAAATTTGTTGTCGAGCCCTTAGTTGCAGTGTTGATGAATTTTAATCGTGGAGGTATTGAGGAGTATGAGGAAACTATCTGTGCATTGACAAGGATGGGATCTTATTCTTATGCTCCTAAGAAGCTGGATCTTGATCTTAAAAATTGCCCAACACCACTAACTAAGCCATCTATCGAAGAGTCATCGGTGTTGGAATTGAAGGAACTTCCAGCCCATTTGTGGTATGTGTTTTTGGGACCGATGTTGGAATTGAAAGAACTTCCAGCCCACTTATGGTATGTATTTTTGGGTAGCGAAAATACTCTACCAGTGATTATTTCAGCAGATTTGGGCAAACAGCAGGTGGAAGCACTTATTTTGGTGCTTCAAAAGTATAAAAATAATAGGCCGGACTATTGCAGATATTATTGGTATTCCCTCTGGTATTTGTACTCATAAGATACAACTTGAAGAATACTGTACTCTAACCATCGAGCACCAACGGTGTCTTAACCCACCAACGCAGGAGATGGTTAAGAAGGAAATTATTAAGTGACTTGACGCAAGAGTGGTTTACCCTATTTCTAATAGTAAACGGGTAAGCCCAGTTTAATAAATACCCAAGAAAGGGGGCATGACTGTTGTTGCAAATGAAAAGAATGAGTTAATTTCCCTCAGGCTCGTGATCCGGTGAAGGGTTTTCATGGGCTATCGCAAACTAAACTCATAGACATTGAAAAACCATTTCTCTATGCCCTTTATGGATCAAATGCTTGACCGGTTGGTGGGAAGGGGATGGTATTGTTTCTTGGATGGTTACTCTAGCTATAATCAGATCTGTATTGCACCTGAAGATCAGTAGAATACTACATTCACATATCGTATGGCACTTTTGCATTCAAGCGGATGCCAATTGGGTTATGCAATGCACCGGCCACCTTTTAATGTGCATGATGTCTATTTTCTCAGATATGGTTGAGGACACCTTGGAGGTGTTCATGGAAGATTTTTCTATGGTTGGAGATTCATTTGAGCTATGTTTGGCGAACCTAAGTAGGGCTTTGCAGAGGTGTGTGGAGTTCAACCATATCCTTAACTAGGAAAAATGCCACTTCATGGTGAAGGAAGGCATTGTGCTCGGTCATCAAATTTTAGCTAAAGGCATTGATGTAGACAAGGAAAATGTTGAGGTGATTGAGAAACTACCCCCTCCTATCTCAGTCAAAGGGTACGCGGTTTTCTTGGCCATGCAGGGTTTTATCGCAGATTCATAAAGGATTTCTCAAAGATTGCAAACCCACTTTGCAAAATCTTGGAGAAAGAAGAAAAATTTGCTTTTGATGATGACTTCAGAAAGGCCTTTGAATGCCTTAAGTTAAAGCTAGTGGAAGCTCCAATTATTATTGCTCCTGATTGGACGAAGCCGTTTGAGATTATGTGTGATGCTAGTGGAGTGGCACTTGGAGTTGTTCTCGGAAAAAAGAAAGAGAAGCTATTTCATGAGATATATTATGCAAGAAAGGCCCTAAATAGGGCTCAGAATAATTATACAGTGATAGAGCATGAACTTCTAGCAGTGGTGTATGCTTTTGAGAAGTTTCGAGCATATTTGCTAGGTACCAAAGTAGTGGTACACACTGACCACGCTGCCTTGAGGTACTTAATGGTAAAGAAGGATGCTAAACCAAGGTTGATCCGGTGGGTATTGCTACTTCAGGAATTTGACTTCGAGGTCAAGGATCACAAGGGATGTGAGAATTAGGTGGCTGATCACCTATCCAGACTCGAAGGCGAGCAAGCAGAAAAAGATGAGCTTAAGATTGATGATTCCTTTTCAGAATAGAAGGTATTGGCTGTAGTGCTCAAAAAAATACCTTAGTATGATGACTTCGCGAACTATGTGGTAAGTGAAGTAATGCCGAAGAATTTTTCCTTTCATCAAAGAAAAAAGTTTCTCCATGATGTAAAACATTATTTCTAGGATGAATCGTATCTGTTTTGGCGATGAGCGGATGGAATTATTAGACGATGCTTTCTGGAAGTGGAGATGTGAGTGCACTGGAAGCGACTCATACTTCCCAGTTGGAGGTCAGCATGTTGGTGATCGTACTTCCAAAAATTGCTTCAAAGCGGCTACTATTAGCCCACTTTGTCCAAGGATGCTTACGAGTTTATACAGAGATGTGACCAATGTCAAAGGCAAGGGTCTATCTCAAAGTTCTATGAGATGCCAATGTCTAAGATGTTGGAGGTAGAATTGTATGATGTCTGGGGCATTGACTTTATGGGGCCCTTCGTGAGCTCATTTAGGATAAAATACATAATGGTAGCCATTGACTACGTGTCAAAATGGGTTGAGGCAGTGGCTCTAGCAGATAATGAAGGGAAGCAAGTGGTTGCATTCTTGAGCAAAAACATCTTCTCTCGCTTTGGGGTACCAGATACAATCATAAGTGATGGAGGGTCACACTATTGCAACAAGATGTTCCGAGCTGCATTGACAAAATATGGAGTTAAGCAGGATAAGGTAGCTACGCCATATCACTCGAAAACAAGTGGGTAGGTGGAAATCTCCAATTAGGAAATCAAGGCTATCTTTGCCAAGACTATGAATGCTAGCAGAAAGGATTGGTCTAGGAAGCTGGACGATGCATTATGGGCATATCGAACAGCTTTCAAGAAGCCTATTAGAATGTCGCCATACCGATTGGTTTATGGCAAGACATGCCATTTTCCGATTAAGCTAGAACATAAAGCAATGTGGGTACTGAAGCGTCTTAATCTGAACTGGAATGAGGCAACAAATATAAGATTGGTGCAGCTTAATGAGATAGATGAGTTCCATCTCAAAGTTTATGAAAGAGTTGATCTATACAAGGAACGAATGAAGAAATAACATAATCACAGAATTGAAAAGAGGGAATTTTAGAAAGGTGACTTGGTGCTTCTGTTCAACTTCAGACTCAAACTGTTCCCAGGTAAACTTAAGTCCATGTGGTTAGGACAGTTTAAAGTTAGTCAAGTCGACTCATCTGGAGTAGTCAAACTTGAAAATAAAGATGGAAGTGTCTTCAAATTTAGCGAGCAATGAGTAAAAATTTATATCGGTCCAAAAGACTCGATAAAAAGTATTGCTACTTTCTATCTTGATGAAGTTTGAACAATCGAGATAACTAAGTCGTGTCGCGATGATAAATCAAGCGATAGTGGGAGGCAACCCACATGGTGTTACTATATAGCATTGACTTTAGTTATTTTGTTGTTTGCTTTATTGATTTAGGCAAGCTGAAGGGTTTATCAAAGTGTGAAGGTACAATAGTGCAGGGAAAATAGAAGCAAAAGGAGTTTCAGGTGACCGATGAGTTACCCGACAGACCCTCGCAATCTCAACGTACCATCATGGTAACCGTCGCAACAAAGCCCAGAATATAGTAAACTGGAAAAGTAGCAATGGGTTGACCGACGGTCCATTGCATGTTCGACGGCCCATCGCATGAACCATCACTAATGAGTCAAAAGGTAGGTTCACTGGATTGGGGCAACGGTTTGATCGATGGACAGTCGCATACCCGATGAACCATCGTGCTAACCGCCATATTTAACCCTATTTTAGCGGGTCAGGTTAGATCGATTTAAATATCCAAATTTTTTCTTCTTACCCGACCTAACATGGTTTTAAATAGATGATTTGAAGTGGTTAAGTAACCCCCAAACTATTCAACATACCTAAACCCTTTCATTTTCTCTAAAAACTTTCCACTTCCCTCTTCCCCATCTATTTAAAGTCTATCTTTAATTTGTTGCTCTTAATCACAAGCAACAAAAATTTTGTCTCTAAAACAAGGTGGTATATAACGTCCTGTTTTAAAAGTCCAAAGTCAGAGTAGTGTCCTATAATAACAAGGTATCATGAAAAACAAATTACAAACCACCAAAGGTAGAGGTAGAGGCCACAGGGGCGAGGAAAGGGCAATCACAAAGTGAGGATGCACCGACATGCAACACCTAGCTACATCGCCAGGTGATTTCTTCATCCTCCCAGTCTAAAGAGGAATGTGAAAGCAGTAGCAGCAGCAGCTCAAGCTCAATTCTGGTTGAGGAAGGGGTTAAAGTGTCTAACCCCATCCAAGAGGAAAGTCCAAAAAAAGTAGACGCAAATTTGGTTCGGCATAAGGATCCGCAAGTATAGAAATCTATGCGGTGGTAGATTGAGGGTGCTCGAGAGCACTTCTGTAAAGGGTTGGCAACAACGCAAAGGGTACCCATAAAAGGGCTATTTTTAGGAACATCAGATCGTGATAACCACCTTGCACGACTATCCTGAGCTTGACCCCAGATTCAATGAGTATGAATTAGCATGGATGAGTAAGCTACTCGGGACCTATCAACCAAATATGGTATGCGAGTTTTTTGCTAATTACTTAGAGTTGGTTGAGAAAGATTGTCCCAAAAGTGCATCAGCTGCAGACATGAACAAACTTGATATAGTCCCTGTGCGAGAAGTTGACATAGATATCTCAGAGTGAACATTGAACAGGTTCTTATTTAGGCCAGAATATCAGATACCGGGGAGAATTCTAGAATTAGAGCACCGACAGTTCACACCAGCTATACAAAGGTCGCGATTAGCTAGAGTAATGACAGATGGAGGAGAATCGGCCTGGTTACATAAACCCCATGAACGAATATCTAAATCATCCCTAAGTTTTAGGGCCAAGTTCTGGTGAGCTGTTATGAGACTGAGGTTGATGCCGACAGGCGGTAATGACCGCTTAGAACTTACGAGAGCCGTGATAGTTGCTGCTTTAGTTGAGGGATTGACTGTTGATTTTGGCCATATTATTTCTGATAAAATATTCTTCTTTGCTCATAAAACTCAGACTGCATTGCCATTCCCATACGTTATCACAGAATTGTGCAAGCAAGTAAAGGTCTCTTTGATTAGCAGAGTCGATAATGAGATCCATACAACACATAAGCAGGATATTGTAAAGATAAGGGATGAATCAAAGTTCGATATACGAGTTAACAGGCCTCCAGCTCAGTAAACTCAGTCAAAGCCAAATCCTAAATCAGCAAAGGGTCCTTCAAGTATGCCATTACCACTTGCTACGTACGTACCTTTTGCTACTTCTACAGGTTCAGTTTTGACGCCCATGGAGGGGACGACAGATTCTGCATCAGTTCCGCCCCAACATACAGAATGCAGGCTAAACCAGGGAAACTTTAAAAAAGCAATAAGAGCATAGAAAAGGATTGACAAGCAATTGGCTATATGGGGGGCAGATTTTAAACCCTTTGTTAAAAGAATTATGGAAGAAGCAGTGTGCCCATTTAGAAATATCCAGCTCAAAATGGTTAACATGGAGGAGCGGATAAACAAGAAGTTCGATGCCATATCCATCCCAGACTTTGCAAAGATCATTGAAGAAGTTAGACAAATCCACTCTGATGTGGATGAGATAAGTCAACATCCACAGCAGACCATATTTAATCCAGTTCAGATTCCAAGTGACGAGGATGAAGGACTTGTTGATTTGATGGGGTAATTGATTAAGGACAAAGGTAAAAGAGCAGCAGAAACTGATAAAAAAACTGAGAGAGCTACAAAGAGAGCAGAGAAGAAAAGAAAACTTGTAGCCATGACACCAGAAGAATTGGAAAAATACTAGATGCAGAAGGCGATAAAAGAGTTGAGGAAATCAGAGGAAAAGAGGAAGAAAAGAATACAGGATGAAGCTGCAGGTATTTCCACAAGCTCTGCCCCAGACAGGAGGCAACTTTCAGACACTGTTAGACAGGTGATACCTCCAATTTCGAAGGGGGAGATTTTGAGTGCCCGTACCATCATAGGGGCCAATATTGCACCTGGTGAGGACGTTGTAGCCTCACCACACTTCACCGATGCCTCAGATGAATAAGAGGCACTATAAGTATTTCCACTCCTCTGTACTAAATTGTATTCATTGAGGATAAAGTATTATTTTTTATGGGGGGTGTGCTTGTACTTTTACCATGGGGGTTGTGTTGCCGATATTCTTTTCCTCCCATGTGCTATCTAGGAGAATCAACATGTCTAGATTGTTATTAAGTTGTTGCATTTTCATTTCTTGTCTAGGAATGAAATTTCTCTTTTCTTAAGTCATGTTCTATTGGTAATGCTATTCCATGAAATAAAAGTGACGTTATGTTAGCATCAGATTGTACATGTGAATGATAAGTGACTGAGGCAAAGTGTTTGTGTACATGTGTTATATAATTAATTCTTCTTTTCCTGTTGGTAAAAGTATTGTGTGACTATCTGTGACTCTGAAACTGGCATACGAATGTAAGTAATTATAGCCATATGTTACGAACCCAAAGAGTTAGTAAAATAGGAGTTAACTTAGTGCTTGTGTGTGTGAGTGTTTGTGTAGTTCCTACATAGATGCTACACCCAGAACTTGCCCGGTTTATTTGATGTTGTTTTGTTTCTGACTCAATAAGATAGGATAGTAGGCCTCCTTGTTTGTTAGTCCATTTAGCCAAAATAATGACCCACCAAAATTTTTTTGTGTTGTTTTCCGTTGCAACCGTGTTGAGCCTTGTTAATGCTTGTTCTGCCCGAATAAATAGTGATTCACTCTCTAGTAAATGTTAGCATTTAGCGTTGGCCCTGGTCTGATATTGGACATTGTGCACTTTAACTTAGGCAAATTACTTAAGTTGAGGGTGGCTACTGCTGAGTTGTTGGCAACATAGGAGGTTGATTCAAGTTTAAATTGTGAGTAAGCAAATGGCCCTGGTCTAATTAGATTTCTAAATAGATATTGTGCACCTCAATTGATAGCATCAGCATAAGTTGAGGGTGGTTGATGCTAATTATAAAAAAATGAGAGAGAAAAAAAAAGATGTTGTTACAAGGATGGATGAACAGTATGAGCTAAAATGACTTAATGAAGTTATAGTCTTGGTGAGTAGCTACTTAGAAGGGTGAAAAGAGTGAAATTCCTTTGTTTTCAAGTCACTTCTCCCTAAAGATATATCCTCACCGATCCCAAAACTTCATTATTGATCCTAAAAAGTCCTGTTTGATCTTGGCAAGTCAGTTATAAAAAACATTAGATGATAGAGGCAAGCCTATGGGTATGCACTATGTTTTCAACTTCTATTCTGAGAGCGAGAGTAGTAATTTTGTCGACAGATTAATTATATATAATAAGAGATGGACTTTGTTAGTTGTAAGGGAATGAAAATTATCCTTTGATTGCTGATTACTTTTGGTATTGTATCTGTGGCTATAAATATGCTAAGTGGTAGTTGATGCCAGTTGTAGATCCTTTGTGTTAGAGAACTTAGCCGAATGGTCAGTTGAATGATTGTATAGTTGTGCTGATTTGACTGTTGAGGGCCCGTCATGATGTTGTTCGTATATACACCTTGGTGTTGAGTTGCTTGAGGACAAGTAATTGCCTTGAGTTAAGGGTGTTGATGTTCCGACTTTTGACGAAATATTTTAGGCCTTTTTCTAAGGATAATAGTGTGTTTTCAAGCAACTATTGTTGTATTTAACATGGTATTTTAGTGTTTTCAGGAAGAACTAAGTGTAAAGAATAACTTGACAACCTGAGCAAAACAAAGAAAAATGAGCAACAACGACTTATGCGATGGACCGTCGACCTTGCGACGAACCGTCGATCTAAACCATCGGCCAAAAGCAGAAGTCAAAGACTCTGGACATCCTGCGACGGTCTAGGAGATGGACTGTCGGCTCTGCGATGAACCATCGGTCTAAACCATCCCCAAGATACAGAACACATAATCACTGGAAGTCCTGTGATGGTCTAGGAGATGGGTCGTCGACCTTGCGATAGACCATCGCTCTACCCGTCCCCCAGAAGCAGAGAATGGAATTACTCGAGGTCTAATGATAGTGCAGGCGATGAAGCGTTGCTTGACCCGTCGATCATAAAGTAGAAAATCTGAGTTTGAATTTTAAAATCCCAGTTCGGGAATCATATAAATACAAAGTATTAGGGTTTAGTCCTAACTCTCTTTTGGGTGATTAGTTTCATACTTTCTCCTCTAGTGAGGGATTTTGTAATACTTTTCATTGGGATTTGAATCTAGGGATTGAAATCTTATTATTAGTTTTTATATTTTCCATTGAAGATTGAGAAGAACAATATTGTGACTTTTGTAAGTACTCTTCTAAAGTTATTTATAAACATCAATATATCTTTGATTTCTGCTATAGAGATTAGTAGCTAAACTCCTATAACTAGGGTGATGGGAGCCTTGATGTAGATAACTATTTGGGGTTATGAATCGGTTTTGATTTTTAACATCTTGCTGAATTGCATGAATCTTTCTTCATTATAATGACATCTCTTGATTGCAAACTTGAGAAGTGAGCCCATAAACAACACTTGTCTGACAAGAAAGGGATGTTGGGAAAAGAAGTGATTCACATGAAATCCATAGGTTTACCCTCTGGGTTGATGGGTTGATGTCTTAACGGGATTAAGCCCCATGAGAGTGTTATTGAATAATGCATGAATACTTTAAGTGGGAGAGAATTAAAGGGTGAAACACCCATTAGGTTGAGAAACACGTGGGTAATTCTTAGAATTCAATAATTTTTGCAATTGAAAACATAAGTTAGAACTCGAGCACAAGTTCACAACCCTAACTGTTTGAACATCTTGGTAAGCATAACTCTAGTTAATTCATCCTTATTGAAATTACATCTACATTAACTCTCATTAGCTAGACTCTTGTGAGACACAAATACGAATGAACACTGTTAACATTTCAAAACCCCCATTATTTAGGAACCTTTGATCAACAGTCTAATAACAATCGCAACACTTAGTGAACACAGTATTCCCTGTGGGATTTGACACCCAACCTAGTTAGGTTCTATATTTGACAACCACCGCTTACAGTCTTGTAAGAGAGTTATACTTAAGGCGTATCGCATACCATAATCAAAGATAATTGAAATAGGTACACCATGCAGCTTCACAATCTCTTGAAGATATAACTTTGCATAATCCTCTACCAAAAAGGTAGTTGTAACGACCCGGGACTACCCCCTAGTCATCACATGGTGCTTACAACCTCGAAGAAATACAAGTTAACCCATGAATGGTATCTGCTGTGAGCACTAAATAATAATACTGTAATTAATGTAGAAAAATAGGCTGAAATGTCATAAGGTTCAAAACATCTAAAATACTAATAAAATATAACATCTGTAAAACTGAATATTGTTTGAAAATCTAGTCTGAAAATTCTCTAACTGAATTTGTCTAAAAATGGAGTTGATGGGATAATCCCCCAACTAACTCCATCTACTGGACTACTACATCTACTAAAATATGAAATAATAGAATATCCTCGATAGATGAGGACTCACTACTGGATCTGCTACTACTGGTTGAATCTAGCTAAACGCGGTCAAGAACCTGAGCGTCCGAACCTATGATACAAAACAACATAGAGTAGAAAAGTATGCGTCAATACGTGGAACTGTACTGGTATGCTATATGAGGTAAGGTTGAATGCAAGGGTTCATATGCATGAACAGTAACTGACTGAATGATATAGAGTAACTGAATATGAGAGTACATAGATAACTGAAACTACTGTAAATACTATGTAATGTTGTGCATATATGTATACTATAACTGAGCTTTTCTGAAGCTAAGTACAGAGTTCTGATAATTAAGTAACTAATATCTGAAGTTACTGATAATCGATTTACTGATACTGATGGACAGTGTCTGACAGTTCTGATTCTGTAAAACTAAACTGAGTTCTAAACTGAAGACTGAAACTGAAACTATGGGAGGTAATATCTTACTGACATGCCCCAAATAAGATAAGATAACTGAGTTGGGGTCCAATATGTAACCCTAATTAGAAGGGTGTTAGCACCGTGCCACAGATACAAACAACTACTGTGGAGTCAATCCTAACTAACGGGTGACCCCTGAGATCAGTCTTAAACTAACGGGTGATCCCTGAGTATGTCAATCCTAACTAACGGGTGACCCCTGAGATCAGTCTTAAACTAACGGGTGATCCCTGAGTATGTCAGTCCTATCTAATGGATGACACCTCTTAACCTACGCTGGATATATAGTTCTGGAACTTAGGGATTGCTTCTAGGGACCCAGACCTAGATAACGGGTGAGACCTCATCCCTAGGTTCGCTCGGTGCTGAATCCTACTCCCAACTGAAAGACATTGATCTGATCATACTGAACTAGACTGATACAGACTTTACTGAGTTTTCCTAAGTTCTGTAACTAACTTAGTTCTACTAAGTTCTGTAACTAACTGAGAGTAATACTGATTGTGACATGACTGATACTATCCTGTCACTGATACTGGCTCTAGGTAAACAGCAAAATTATCAGGTATTAAATACCCTCAAGACTCAATAGCATGAAAACTAAAGGAAAGCATCATCTTGAATAACATAACAATGTTCACTTGGCCATAATTCATTCATAGAGACATCTCATCAAACACTTAAAAAGCATACTTGGTTCATTAAATCATAAACACTTAGGGTTAACATGGTTACAATAATCAACTTGTAAATTGAAGGACTTATCATGAACATCATGTAATTCGACACATACTAGAATCAATTCTTGGAACTTGTAATCTAAATCATAGATTAAAACTCAAACAACATCATGAACATGAATTCAATCTAATTCAAATATGGAAATCATAAATTATAAATCTTGTATTTTGAAAAAGGATTCTTGGGCTCCATGGAAGGTAAGGATCCATGGATGAACATCTGACATACCTTAATTTGAGAGTTTCTTGGAGTTCTTGAAGAAATTCTTGGGATTGACCTTGATTCTTGAGAGCTAGGGTTTGTTTTCTTAAGAGAGAATTATCTTTTGATTTTGGAGAAAAGTGAATAATGAAGGGTTTAAACATTTTTAGGGAATAAATCCCATATCTGGATGAATTAAAATCATGGGGAAAGACTGTTTTAACCTTGGGCGCAACTTTAAGTTTTCGTGCAATTTTTTCGATCTGGACCCCTGGCGCAAAGCGCCACTATCGCGCCAAGCCTCTAGAAAATGACAACTGGGAAATTGCATGGTGGCGTAATGCGGTAGAATGTTGTTGCCACCTTAGTTGTGACCTGGAAGTTCACTGCGATGCGGTGGGATCGCGTTGGAACACTGGAAAAGGACCATTGCCATTTTGAGCCTTGGCACGACGCGTCATGATCACGGAGTCACACTGGAAAGTGACAATTGGGAAAAAAGCTAGTGGCGCGACACGGTAGTATCGTGTTGTCTCACTGGAAAATGACAAATGCCATTTGGACTGCCTCCGCGACGCACTAAAGTACCAGGTGGTACACTGTCTTACTAAAATGGCTCCAACTCTCGCCCGAGTGTCGAATTTCGACGAATTTGGTATCGATGGAAAGCTTATTCAATTTCCTACACAATTTAAAGTCAAAAGTCTTGAAAATTCCACATGCATAAAAGTGTATTCATCCTTAAATCAAGTCTTTGACATATTTAGGACGAATTTAAGCTAGGTAAAAGTACTGGGTGTTACAGTAGTCCTCACTGGCAAGAAGTAAGCAGACTTTGTGATCTTATCCACGATGACCCAAATCGAATCATATTGATTTCGAGACCGAGGAAACCCGGTAACAAAATCCATATTAATTGCCTCCCATTTCTATTTAGGCAAAACAATCTCTTGATATAACCTACTAGGTCTCATGTGGTCAACTTTAACTTGTTAACACACCAAGAACTTGGCAAAAAAATCAGCCACGTCCCTTTTCATACCATTCCACCAATACATCTCCTTGAGATCATGATACATCTTTGTTGAGTCGAGATATATAACGTAGGGCGATTCATAAGATCCTTTATCGCAAACCGTCGACATCAGGGATGCACAATCTCCCTTGATATCGTAAAGTATCGTCGCCACTGATCTCAAACACCATTACCTTCTTAATACCCACATTACTCTTGGTTTTCATTAAGATAGGATTTAGCACTTGTTTTTCCTTAATCTCTGCACCAAGAGATAACCGAACCACTTCCTGTACCATCACCCCACCATCCTCAGAGTCTAAAAGACGAACTCTAAGATTTACCAAACGGTGAATATCCTTCACCAATTCTTTCTTTTCTTCCTTCACATGAGCCAAACTCCCCATTGATAACCTGCTAAGAGCATCAGCAACCACATTAGCCTTACCTAGGTGATAGTAAAGACTCATATTATAGTCTATGAGAAGGTCTAACCATCTCCTTGGCCTAAGATTTAGCCCCTTCTGAGTGAACACATACTGTAGACTCTTATGATCAGAAAAGATGTCTACGTCCATTTTATACAGATAATGCTACTAGATTTTCAAAGCAAAAACCACCGCAAATAGCTCCAAATCATGAGTAGGATAATTCTTCTCATGTACCTTCAACTGCCTAAAAGCATAGGCAATCACCTTCCTATGCTGCATCAAGACACAACCATGTCCCACCCTAGATGCATTATAATAAACCACAAACCCCTCACATCCCTCAAGCAATGTCAAGGCCGGAGCCGAAGTTAGTTGCTTTTTTAACTTCATAAAACTCCACCCACAAGTATCCGACCAAGAAAACTTCACTATTTTCTAAGTCAACTTAGTTAAAGGAGTAGCTATCGTCAAAAATCTCTCCACAAACCGTTGATTATACCCAACCAAACCCAAGAAGCTTTGAATATCGGTCAGAGTCGTGGGTCTAGGCCACATTCTAACCACATCCACCTTTTGTGGATCCACTATGATCCCCTCGCTAGAAATAATATGACCAAGAAAAGCAACAATGTTCAACCAAAACTCCCACTTGGAGAACTTGGCGTACAACTGTTGTTCCTTCAAGGTCTGCAATACCACATGGAGGTGATTAGCATGATTTACCTCACTTTTGGAATAAATTAGAATGTCATCAATAAACACAACAATGAAGAGGTCCAAGAACCACCTAAAACCCTGTTAATTAAGTATATAAATGCCACCGGGGCATTAGTCAAACCAAATGACATCACCAAAAATTCAAAGTGCCCATACCGAGTACGCAAAGTCATCTTAGGGATATCCTCCTCCCTAATCTTAAGTGATACCCAGACTGAAGATCTATCTTAGAAAAAAACTAGGTACCCTGCAACTTATTAAACAAGTCATCTATCCTTGAAAGAGGATACTTGTGCTTGACCGTTATCTTATTGAACTGTCAATAGTCAATGCACATCCAAAGGGAACAATCCTTTTTGCGCACGAACAACACCGATGCACCCCATGGGATACACTAGGACGAATAAACCCCTTATCTAAAAGATCCTTAAGTTGCTCCTTCAGTTTCCTCAACTCGCCCGGAGCCATTCTATACGAAGAAATAGAAATTGGACGAGTGTTCGAAACTAGATCAATACCAAACTTGATTTCCCTATTCGGAGAAACACCAGGAAGATCATTCGAAATGACCTTAGGAAACTCATTTACCACCAGAATTGACTGTAAAGAAGGACCTTCCGAGTTAGAATCTTTAACCCAGACCAAGTGATAAAGACAACCTTCAGAGATTAACCTTCAAGCTCTAAAATAAGAAATAAACCTACCCGTAGGAGCAAGGGAACCACTCTCCCACTCTATAACTGGTTCACCAGGGAACCTAAAGACAACCTTACGTGTCTGACAATCCAAGGACGCGTAACAAGAGTGTAACCAATCCATCCCTAAAGTAACACCAAAATCCACCATATCAAGTTCAAACAAATCCACCAAAGTCTGCCTACCACCAACAAATACCACATACCCCCTATAGACTCTCTCCGTAATAACCGAGTCACCTACCAGGGTAGAAACAAAAAAAGGATCAGAAATAACCTCAGAATCAAAACCAATAAATACAACCATAAATGGGGTCACCTAAAAAATAATAGACCCCGGACCAAGCAGATAATACATATCATGAGAAAAGAGTTGTAACATAACAATAATGATATCAGGTGATGCCTTAGATTCCTGCTGAGATACAAGAGCATAAAAGCTATTTCGGCCAGTACCGGTACCATAATTAGGAGCAGACACCAAAGCCACACCATTGAGCATAAGAATAGAAGATGAAGCAATCAGAGCTCTGGCCGCTCCTGAAGCTCCCTTGCCAACTGGATAATTCTTGAACATATAGCCTAGCTGTCCACATTTACAACACTTGTCCCTTCCTTCATCACAATAACCCTTGTGAAGACGACCACAAAATCAGCTAAAAGGGTATGAAAAAATAGGCTGACCCCTACTCATTTGAGACTGGGCACCCTATGCCCAAAAATTATCACACCTTGCAGACGCCTATCACCCGACTGCCTCAGGTAAGAAGCATAAGCAAAAGAGAAGGAACCAGAACTCCCCCACTTCTTTTTAAGCCATTTATCTACATCCCAACCACCTTGCAACTGAGCACCTTCCTGATCAAAAAACCCATTCCTCTTGCCCTGCCTATCTCTGAACTTTACCTATTTTCTCTTCTTATTCTCTGCCTATTTTATATAGATAATGAACATCGAAATGTCCATATCCTTGATCAGCAAAGCAGTCTTGCTTTCAAAGATCAAATCTTGAGATAGTCTAGAAGCAAACTTTCTCATCCCCGCTCTCATGTCAGTCACCAAATCAGGAGCATACCTTGACAACTGATGAAATTTCAAGGCATAATATTCTTCCTTGCTTAAGATTCACAAACTCTTCCTTCTTAGCTTCTCTCAGCTCATGAGAGAAAAAATGATCCAAAAAAGCATCCCATAAGGATAAATCCTACATATCATCTTTATCCCTATCCCACTCTTCGTACCATTAGTATGAAATATCCTTGAGTTCATAAGCTGTAAATTTTACACCCTCCACATTAGTAGCCTACATCACCCTGAATATCTTCTCCATTTCATCCAAGAAACCCTGAGGATCCTCCTCCACCTTCACACCAGTAAAAGTAAAAGGATTTAGTTTCATAAACTGACCAACCCTAGTGGCCTCAGTAGACAACCTGCCAGGCACATCCTACTCTACCTGAGCAACAACCAATTCAGCAATAGTATGAATAGACTGGTAAAATTTCACATTAGTCACCATACCCTAAGGATTGTAGCAACTGGAGGAACTCTAGAACAATTAGGGATAGGACCCTGAGATCGAAGACAAACTCTAGGCGTAGGATGCACCCCGTTAATATTGTCCCTAGATAGGACTGAAGAGTTTTTTTGTATTTCAGATCGTCGAGGCATGATTTGAAAAGTGAACAACCAAGGATTAGAGAAGAATTTCAGGACTTAGACTCCAGGCATGAAAATAGAATACCAAGAAAGTGAAACATTGCTAAATGCCTTGTAGTCTCTCTCTTATAAGTATGGCGCGCTACACACTCTTAAAAGAGACTCTACCAAACATGGCTTTGTGGACTCCTAATTGACCATGAACCTAAAGCTCTAATAGCAACTTGACACGACCCTACCTGGGGCCTTGTTGTAATGGGCGTCCTAAGTATGACCGAGACTGGAGACAATCCCTGTTACTCAACCCAACCTCCAGCCGTCTACCTTGGGTTGGCTGAATTTCAAACATATAACAATATAGCATAACTGAATAAGGAATGACTTTGCGATAGGTCTATTCCTAGACCAGCCTTACTAAGTCATCCCATTCACTAATCTGTACCAACTAAACCACCAAGCCAAACCAATTCCGTGCCAAAGGCCATAAACTAGGCCATAAACAAATGAGATCGAAATGATAATATGATTAATCCCAAAATAAAAAACAATGGAACAATGCAAAATTATGTCCAGTGATGTCATCCCCAATATGAATACCAATATTAAGGTCGACACCATCGATCCCTCCCATTTCAACCCATAATAGTACCAACCAAAGCCTCTAACCAAAAAATTATCAAAATCCAATTGGGACATGCCCCCAACTATAGACAAAATCAATATCCATAAGTAAGTCAAAGTATAAAATAGCATCCATCAAATGGAGCCTTTTAAATAGATGAAAGCTCACCACTTCAATCCAAATGTTGACCCCAAATTCTGAAATGCTAAGTAGAAGGAGTGAAATAGTCGGTTCCTGTATCGCGTGGGGATACAGCGCTCGAAGACGGATTAGTATGAAATGCTAAGTAGAAGGAGTGAAATAGTCGGTGAACACTAGTATGAACTCTGTATAAGGATAAAATAATATCATTGATAAAACCAAACAAAAACCATCCATATACATGCAACCATATATATATATAACTATGCCGGGAAAGGGGAACAGGTTTAGCATGTCATTTAAACCTTTACCTGGGTTGTGTAGCTATGTCATCCTAAACCACTTACTAGATATATGGGTTCAGCTCACCCTGCTGAAAGGGCCCAATACGTGAAGTCGCACACCAGGGAAGAAAACCTGGGTGACTAGTACATCCCCCAAATATATAACATGACATTATGCACATAGTCACTAGGACCAAATCTTACATCGGCAAAAATGAGTTTCCAGTTTAAATCCCCCTGAGACCTCTACCTTCCATGGCTTTGCTACATCTCCCTCTTTTAAGCCTAATTAAAACTATTTTCCATCCAAATCATTATTCCATTATAATTAACCAAGGCTATTAGTAGTGGTATTGTCATACCAACAATAACTTGCAAGTATTGTCCTTAGCCAAACCTTTTTAGGATCACGAGATTTCCATGCCCCCATAGAACATATTCTACCAATACCATGGCTACCAAGACCTTTATAATCCATTTAAAACCATTTAAACCATTCATATCGTTTAGGGTTCCATTACCAAGTTTAAACCATGCATAAGTTCCATTGAAAAACCAATATTATAGTGGAAACATTATTAAAGGTATTTTATCAAACACATTGGGGGCATAGTATTTTCAAAACCAAAGTCCATTACCAAAGAACCATTCCCATGCAACCAATTATCCAAAACCACCATTAATGCATATAAAAGAATAATTAAAACATGAGAAAACCATAACCAAGCATTTATAACCAAGACCCCTAAATCATATTAGAAAACCCAAAAGCATACAATATTCAAATCATGAAAACATCATATAAAACCATGCTTTTAGTTGGAACTAATAATAAGGGAAGAGAACATGCCTTAAACTAAGATGATGATGGAGAGAAATCACCAAGACAATCCCCAATTTACTCCTTAAGATGAAACCCTAGCTTCTTTTACCCAAGAACACTGGAGAGGATTTAAGAGTGTTTTCCATGTGTTTAAGAATAGAATAATAGGGAAAATAACCTCCTAAGTACAATATAAGTTGTGCGACCTTAATAGTATAAGTGGGGAAATGTCCAGAATACCCCTACTTAAGTTGCACAAAAATCATGTCACGGAGATACGACTGACCCCTATGAGTCGTATCCTCCCTGTACGACTGGTACCCAGCACTCATAACCTTAGCCTCCCCCTTGGACCAAACATTGTCCAAGGTATAACTCATCCAACTCAAGTCATATCCAAGTGTATGACTGGTACCCATAAAACGTACCCCTGGCAGAATAAAATCAAGGAGGTTTGAACACTAACCACCATAAGAGTCCTGGTTACGACTCATACCCTGTCTTACGGCTCACGGTGAGCCACTCGTACTCAGATACAACTTAAGCGACCAAGTCTAAGATTAAGCTAATCAAAAACTAAACTAAACTATCCATATCCGACCATACGGCTCGTACTATTCAAGCCGTACCCATTCTAGTGACCAAAATTTATCCCACCAATCAACATTAGTCAGCATATGACTGGACCATACCATTTATACCCTAACATACGGCTCATACCCATGATTTGTATTAGGTCTAGAGACCATAATTCCAGGAAATTTTCAAAGGTCCAGAAACCAGGGTGTTTCATAAATCAACATTTGGATGGATACATAAATCTTTATAGTCCAAACTGCCTTGAGTTTCTTGGAGGTATTTCATCATCCACTTTAGATTACAAAGCTCGTTTACGATTATGTCTTCTTTTTTTTTGTCCTTGAATTCATCGAAAACCTACTTCTTACAGGTATGGTGAAAGCTAGTGTTTTAGTCATACACATTGGAGAAATATATTATTCCTGAAAGGTAGCATGATTTGTTTGTTGTATATCATAAGTAGATGTGACAACATTGGGATGTGGGGTGCAATGAAGAAATTTATGGAAGTTGATAGGTGTGAACGGAGATGATGGATTTGTTAAGCCAATAGTTGTTGTGGAAGATTGCATTGACGAGTAGTATTTAGGTATCAAAGTTTCTAGTAATGGAAAAAGAGGAAGGGAGGTAGAGTAATCATGGATGGATGTATGGGGTCCTTCCTTGGTGTAGTTCTTTTCTTAATGTCTCGAGTTGTTGCTCCAAGAGAAGAATATGTTCATCCTTATCTGCATCATCTTGTCTTTTGAAAGTCCCTGATACGTTTGCTAGTGTTGAAACACTTCTAGTCGGGCCAACGACATTAGCGTTCATTCTTGAGTTATAGCTTAAGTCGGCTAGTTCTATCGATCAACATAATCAACCTCTGTCGGGGAATAAAATGCAAATAAATAAATAAATAAAATGTAAAAGGTTAATTCATGTCATTGGATGCATTCGGATAACGTCAAGTAAATGCATCCTATATTTTGATGCCTCTTTTTGCCAAAGATAGGTCTGCATCTATACAAACTGATACAGATGAAACTAGATTTTGACATATTTTGGATTCAAAACATTTTGAAATTTCTTGAAAAGGGAATATATCTAACAAGTATGGCTGAGAGAGGCCTTGATGATGGTAACAAAGATGTACAATTAGTATGAATTGGTAGGAGTGAGCTAAAATGGTGCTTTTAAAAATAAAGTATCTCAAGTCTCATTATTGATAAATGAGCATCTTGTGATAGAGATATCAAATGTAAGAAGAGTAATGACGATATCTTACACTCGTTGGCTAGAAAGAGTTAAAGTTAGTAGAGATGAATAATAATTCTACATTGATTTTCATGAAGAAAGACGTCAGGTAAATGTGGAGTTTCAGAAAATACTCTTTGGTTGTTGACTAGAAAGAGAGAATCGAGCATTGGAAGAATGCTTGATGACGTTTTAATAGTATTCCATATATTTGGACTTGAAGACAAAGTTGGTCAGAAGCAAAGCTTTTGAGAACATTGGGCTTTTATGGACTTTGAGAAAGACGTTCGGTGAAGCAGTGTTTTAACGATGCTCTGTATTTTGAGAAAGGACTGTCAAATATTGGCGAGTTTGTGTAATACTCTATATCTATTGACCTGAAAATGATGTCGGATGAAGAAAGGGTTTTGAAGTAGGTGCCATCATGACTCAAAAACCGAGTCGTGACGGATGGATTAGGTATAGGGGCACAACTTACAACTGCGACTCTGAGAGTAGAGATTCCACCAACACTAGTGGTTTCACAGCCAGCGGTAGCCTAGCCACTCATGACTTCTGAAAAGTAAAAGATACTTGGCTGGTTTTTGGACTGGCACTATCGAGGTTTACAAGGGCTTAAAGGGAGGATGGATTTGAGTTCCTTACAATCTGTGAGGAGAGTTTGCTTAATCTAGGTTTGGTTGAGTCGCATGGTGTGGATTACACCACATTTCAGTTTGATAGAAAAATGAGGCAATGGTGGAGGGGATATATTGATTGTAGGCCAGCTGAATCTCCTCCCATGATACGGAGTCAGTTCTCTAAGGCTTTTTTGGAGAATTACATGCCTCGTAGCATGCACGAGCGCCTGAGGAATTAGTTTAGGGACTTGAAACTTCTAAGAAGTGTTTGAAGTTATTGAAAAATATATTTATGGAACTTGCAATCAACTCTATAACTCATTAGGTCATTAACAAAATAGTTGTGAATAATGCCAAACTTTTCACTTCTAAGGTGATGGTTGAACATGGGGTTATGCCTTAGTTGTTACAAAGTCCTGTTAGGTAATCCATTATTGGATTTGAAATTGAGAGGGCGTTATGCAGAAGCTAGTAGTTGCAAATCATAGAGACAACAATTCAGATGACACATAAAACAATACTAAAAAAGTTATATTATTGTTATGATTTGACTAATTGACCTACATATTAAAAACTAAATAAAAATATAAAAACTATTCGAGAGAAAATCCCCCTAAACAACTCTTTAAATGACTATATTGTGGATCTTATTGTGTTAAGCTATGAGAATAGGAATCTTTTATTTATAAAGTTTCAAAACCTTTTCTCCAAGAAAGAGATTAGCCAAATATGAAAAAGTTTTATATTTTTCTTTTAAAAAAATAAAAATATTTATAATTACTTTTAGTTTCTTTAAAAGAAAAAATAAAACTTAATTTTGATAGAAAATCAGAACAAAAACAAAAATGTATGGAGACATATGATCTCCCGACCGAAGTCCCCTTTTTGCTGCAAATATATAAGTGAATCCACCATTTCTTTTTGTCGCTTATTAAGTTATAGTCAATTTCGTCTTTTTCCACATTATTTTATTTTGATACTTCCTTCGTTTATTTTTTACTTATCCATTATATTAAAAATTGATATTCAATAATAATTATGGATAATTTGTCATTTTTTATTTATTTTATCTTTAATATTAAAAGATTACTATTTATTATCTAATAAATTTTTTTAAATATTAAATTTATTATATTATTTAAAATATAATACAACCTAATACAACTAATCTCCAATTTTGATTTTCTGGCAATACCCTTGCGATTCTTCAGCTGTGGCACAAAAACAGTGAAAAATAATAAATTACGGAGCAGAGGTACTATATGAGCTTGACTGTTTGAGAGCATAACATAGCATGACCAGATTTCCACTTTCCAGCACAACCACATTTTCCAATTCCGGAGAATCAGTTTTTCGTCATTGAACCCCAATTTAGATTTTCCTCATTGTTAATGGCTACTTCAATCCAAAATTTGGTACCACCATTTTTTTGCTATAAGTCGTCGTTTCCATCCCTTTCTTCTCCTATCGCCATTTTCCAGAGAGGGAGGAGCAGAAATGCAAGAAAAATGTTGAGGGTCTGTAGAGCTATGGTTGAGAAGACAGTACAAGGAGCTTCTTCTACTTTTGCTAAAGACATGGAAAGACTTTCAGCGAAGGAGTCTCTGCTTCTTGCAGTGAGTCCTTCTATCTTTTTTATACTTTCTTACTAATCTTGCAGTATTCAATCTTCTAACGCGTGAAGATCCAATTTGTTTCTCTCTGTTATATGAATGATTACAAGTGTCCATGTTTTTCTAATTAATTATCAGAAGAAACAGGTACTTACAGATGATAATTTATTAATCAACTGGTTATGTAAAAAATCAATTACATCTTATAATTCCATGTGAGTTTTGCAAGCATCACTAGTTTCATACCCAGGTGAAAGAGGGCTATGTCAACTTTATGGACAATAGTTTTAACTATGATTAATCATAGAGGTGGCAATTGGGCGGGCTGGGTTAATTTGGACGTGCCAAAACGGGTCAAGACCTAACCCAATCCAAATTTGTTTGGGTCAAAATAGGTTGGTTCAAAACGGGTTATAACCCAACCAATTCTTACTTTGTTTTAATTGCTTTATTTGTTTTCTTATAAATTTTTATATCGAATAAACTTACTTGTTTCTTTATTATGACTATATATAACATATCAAATTAAAAAAAGTCTTTTTAAAATATTTTAACAGTTACATATCAACCCAATTTCGATGGTTTAACATGAGTTGAGCTAATAAATAGACGGGTTAACAAACAACCCAAACTTAAACGCGCTGGCTCGGGTTGGGTTTGATTTTGCCACCTCTAATTAAATCATGTGAGGATTGATTTACTGTTATCCGGAAGAAAGAACTAAGAGGTCGCTGCTAAGAGGTTGCTAGGTTTGAGGGATAAGGATAATAATCTCGGGATACGATGCAAGATCCAGCGTTTGGTTAGGGGTATTAGTTAATTCCGACACTAATGATCCCACCATTTGTATTATAATGATGCGATAAGTTATCCCATATATATGGCGGGATAACTAATCCCATGGGTTAACTTTGGTTATCCCATCACCTATACCAAACAACCCGTGAACTAATTAAATTATGGAATATCTTCAAAATTTTATCAAAAGGGATGAATTTTTAACATTTGCTTTCTACAATTTTTGGGGTTGTCTTTCATCCTTTTACATTAATTTTGGGAATACACAGTGGGACGTCAGTATATAGAGAAGATGCTAGATTCTTCACCTCTGTAGCTGTTGGAGTGACACATATCGGTTGAAGGGGAATGAGTTGTTGTCTTTTTGTATGGTTTTGAGAAATTCTCATTTCACGAGTTAGATTTTGGGTTGAGTTAGGCCCAAAGTTCATTATATTAACATTGTATTGTATTAATGTCAGAGTCATCCCCATTCTTTTGGTTTAACCAATGTTGGCTCTATGTTATGTTGTCCACGCTTCGGATATCCGATCGTACACATGATGGGACTGTTAGAGTGTCTCACATAGTTATGTGAATGAGTTGTTGTTTTCTTATAAGTTAGTGGGATTTCCTCATCTCATGGGTAAACTTTTTGAGTTGAGTTAGGCTTAAAGTCCATATTCTTAATTGTATTATGTTTATGTTTGAGTTGCTTGTTTTATCTCAGAAACAAGCTTTCTACCTCCCAAAGTAGGGTAAGGTCTGCGTACACACTATCCTCCCGAGATCACACTTATGGGATTACACTAGTTAATGTTGTTGTCGTTGTTGCTTGTTTTAACTTAAAGAGTAATTTGTAAATCCAATTTGTACTAGGTAAGCTTAGGGGTCTTTTGGGACTCTGAGGGACATTCTCTGTGCCACTTGTAAATTATTATCTTGTATGTTACTTACCCTCCATCCCAAATTATGTGTCGCCATTTCCTTTTTGGTCCGTCCCAAAAAGAATGTCGTCTTTCCTTATTTGATAAGTTTGTAAAGACACGATTACAATTTTACCCTTAGTGGTCCCACTTGATTTTAAATACTATTACTCTTTTTTTTATTTGTTTTTTCAATTAAAAGTGGTCCCACTTGATTTTAAATACTATTACTCCTTTCTTTAAGAAGGGTAATTTTGTAACTTTAACAAAATACTTATTTCTTAAATATCGTGTCCGGTCAAATGGCGACGCATAATTTGGGACGGAGGGAGTATTTAATGTCCCTTCCTTTATGTCAGTTGACTTAAATGATAGAATTCACAGGAGTACATAAACATAAGAACTAAAGGAAAAATGATGATGTAGACTGACAGAAAAGGTTTACTGCTGTTGTTTCATTTTACTTGACACTGTTTCTTTTTTAGCATGTTCCAAAAAGAATGACATCTTTCTATTTCTGAACACATTTATACTTAAAACTTCTCATTTTACCATTAATAACATGATTTTATAGCCACATAACTGTGGTGACATGTTCAGGGCCACACCTTCCATAACTCTTTGTTGTATAAATTCTGTGTACACGTTCACATAAAATAAGACAGATTATATATCCTCTTGTCTCCTTACATTTTTCCTGCAATTCATAATTTTCTTTAGATTAATTTCGTTCACTGTTTCTTCTATCATCTACTCAATCAAAGAAATGGCCTTGAGTAAACTGAATGATTATGTATGTCCCATTTCAATTTGAGAAAAGGCTCAGGGAATGGTGAGCAGAGTGCCATGGTAGATGCAAAGTTGTACAAGAGGGTTAACGTGGTGGGGCCTGGGAGCTTTGGAGAACAACATTATGGTTACTGGAGACCAACATTATTGATTATATTGTTCTATTTATTTTCAAGGAATTGCTATTCTGTTCTTTTCTATGTGTCCCTTGAGCAGTAAAAAAAAATAATTTTCTCTGTTATAGTTCAAAGATGCTGGTGGATTTGAGGCACTGGTCACTGGGAGGACAACAGATGTACAATGCATTGACGTGAATGAGAGGATCATTGGTCTTGAGAGGCTCAATCCGACACCTCGTCCCACAACGTAATGTGTTAAATCTTACCAGTGAACTTCATTTTCAAGATTCTTGACAAGGTATTCATTGGTGTTTTCATTGCCAGGTGTCCTAATTTGGAAGGTCGATGGAATTTTGAGTGGTTTGGAGTTGGTAGCCCAGTTCTTGTCTTAGCCAAATTTTTGTTTGGGTAAGTTCTATTTTTCGGGATAACATTCACTTTTATTTTCCCTATTCCAACTTACATCAACTCTTTAAGGTATGAACTAAGAAAATGAAATAAAGTAGCTGTGCAACAACAAGAACAACAACATACCCAGTAAAATTCCACAAGTGAGGTCTGGGAAGGGTAAAGTATACGCAAGCCTTACCACTATCTCGGAGAGGTAGAGAGGCTATTTCCGAATGACGCTCGGCTCAAATGTAGCAAATCCAAGTACAAAGAAGAGAAAAACAGTGAAGAAAATATGACAACTAAAAAAGTGAAATATGTTTCTAAAAAAATATGCCAAAAGTTGATTAAAAATCCCAATGTATTTTTTTTTTAAAAAAAAACCCTTCTCAACCTAAAACCTTACCGGTGGTCCAAAAGGACCACCGGAATACCTCCTTTACTTCATCTTTCTCTCAATCCTTCCCCACCATAGTCACCATCACCCACCTGCGACCTAGTCCCAAAAAACCCACCAGCGGAAACTCTCCCACGCGCCACCCAATTTCCCCAGTCACCGACGTGCCGGCGCGTGACACCCTTCAGTCAGTTTTCCAACTTATCCAGCTTCAACGACACTAATTTTCGGATACTACCAACAGAATCAGACCTTTATTTCAAGTCAACAATAATCACCCACTGTTTCCTTTTCTTTTTCTTTCCACCAATACTATGGGCGATGACACCATCTATTTCGCTGGTGGTTTCAAATCTTATGATATCACCAGGGTAACTTCCAGAGCTGAAACATGGTATGATTGGGTAGAGAGAGGTCGCAATATGATGACAAGGTTGTGTTTTAGCCTGAAGACAATGGAGTGGCTAGTATACACTCTCAAGGAAGCATCGAAAAGTCATGGATATTCTGTGCGCCGATGGAAACGTAGGGATCACTTTGCAGAACTTTTTTGCTCAAGAAACTACAACAAATTTGGTCGTTATATTAGCATTATTAAGTTGCAGGACAAGAGAAGAGCTGTCATCATCATCCCTGAGTAGTCATTAAATTCTGGATGGATGGACATAGCTACCAAAATATCAGTCTTCATAAATGCTAAAACCCAGAAGACAGGTGGAACATCATACAGGAAAACGGAGGGGGTTTATTATTCTCAGACACTGTCAGGAGCAATAAATGGTCTACAAGAGAATTAAATGGTGCCAGGATTCAACAAAAAGGGAATACGCTTTCTATCTCAGGAAAAACTCCTACTACTCAGGACGAGTCATTAGCAAAGAGCGTCTCGGTACCCTCCCAGAGGAGATCCCAGGTGTCACTTTATCGGAGATTCGACGTTGGGTTGCTAGCACCTGGAGACACTATCATGGTATCAATATCTACGATTTGGGGGGTAACCAGTTCCTTTTCGAATTTCCTAATAGAACAACTGCTGATCACATAATAAGGGGAAATTGGTTCTGGAAATCCTACAAATTCAATCTTCAGTGGTGGTCGCCGACCTCAACTGCCATTCACCAGCAATTAGATCAAGTAGATCAAGTCTGGATCAGAGTAGTTGGATTACCCCTCCAACTTTGGTCCCAAAAAGTCTTCTGTGAGATTGGAAATTTCTTTGGAGGATGGATCCGAACTGAAGAAGAGACGGAACTACGTAATCACCTCAAATGGGTGAGACTTAAGGTGCCTGGAGATGGTGAATCGGTACTGAGGTCAGTGGACTTGAATCATGAAGGTTTGACCTTTAAAGTGCAGATATGGGTTTAGACGCCGGCAAGAGTGATCTCCGATGAACTTAACGTAGAACATATGAATATCCGATGGTCTGAAGAAGAAACCGGTCACAAGGGGGAAGATAGCCTTATAGGGTATACTGAGGTGATAGGGCATGTGGGTTCTTCGTACGATTTGGAGATTTCAAAATGGCCAGCTATCCCAGCACGTGTAGCTGCATGTGTGCCAGTGATTAATGACAATATTCCTTTTAAGTCTCTGAATAATAGGAAAAATTTGGGCCCAGATCTTTTGGCCCATTTTATTTCAACTGGGCTTCCTGTAGAGAATTCCTTCGGGAAAATTTCAGAAATAGCAACTCTGTAGCCTTAATTATAACTTTTATAGCAACAGTTTCATAATTACGAATAATAGCAAATTGTATTTGTATTTAAGCAAAATGTTGCTATATAAATGCATATACAAATATATATGTATTACTCATAAATACATATGCACAACTGAAAAATACATATTCTTCTATTACTATGAAGTGGGTAAAATATTGCTACTTTTGCTATAAGTTGTAATTTTGAAAAAGTGTTGCTATTTATTGTAATTATAGTCTTAAGGATGCTAGTTTCTGTAATTTTTCCAATTCCTTCTCTATTTTATCTGACCCACTTACTGTGGAACTTGAGGCTAATTTAATTAGGCCACAACCCCACATCAGATAGAGGAGAACGTAACAAAACAGGTGATATTGTCAAGGGAGAAAGAAAAACCTCAGGGGAAGAGAGTAATAGAGACAGTGATGGGAATTAATCCAGATGCCCTGGAGGTATTTTTGCCACTGGTGAACACATGCATGTCAGGAGACTGTTCTCAGAGAACTGAAGCAGTCAACACTAGTTTGACTACTTTTGAGGAAGCTCTGTTCCCTTAAACCAACCTAGCCAGAGGAAGGAGACGATCCAGAGTTCGAAATTCCAATTTGGATCCACAAGAACATCAACAACTTGGCCAAGGATTTTGGTGTGGACATCAAGGGGTGTAAAGAGGAAGCTTTATTATTATTCATGAAGATCGATAGTTTGAGGAAAAATACCACTGATGAGCGGGAGAGTATCAGTAAATCAACACCAGCAATCAAGGGGTCTAAAGAACTGAAGAGTTTAGAGTGTGGGAGCAATTTCAGAAGCAACGGCACAAGAAGCAAAGGGGAATACACTGCTCCAAGTTTCCAATGACAGTTAAGATAATCTCATAGAATGTGAGGGACCTTAACCAGGCAAACAAGAGGTATTTTATCAAGAACTTAATCCATGGATGGAAAGCAGATGCGTACTGTTTTCAAGACACTAAAATTGAGGGAGACATCAGAAACATTGTTAAAGACTTGTGGGCTAACAGAGGGGTAAAATTTTGTCAACTTGAAGCTAGAAGAACCAAAGGGGGCTTTTTAATTCTATGGGATGGGAAAGTCTGGGATGGAGATGTCAGTAGCATAGGAGCTTATTCTATACCCTGCAAGTTCACGGCCAAGACTCAAGATTTTGTTTGGCTACTTACAGGCAGTTATGCTCTAAATAACAGAGTAGAAAGAGAAGATGTATAGTGGGAGGTTGGATCAGCAAGAGGTTTGTTCAATGGTCCTTGGGTGGTTTGCGGAGACGCTAACACAGTTAGGTACCCTTCTGAAAAGAAGAATTGCTCCAGAATATCAAAAGCAATTAATGATTTTTCTGAATTTATTGTAGACCTGGAACTGCTGGACCCTCAACTAGTTGGTGGTAAATATACCCGAAGGAAAGGGGATAGACATGATGTTGCTGCTAGACTTGACCGGTTCTTAATTTCTAATGAATGGGATGAAGGGTTCAGAAACATTAAGCAATCAGTTTTACAGAGGGTAACATCTGATCACACGCCTATTATGCTGCAATGTGGGAGTTGGGATCCCATGAGGTCTTATTTCAAGTTCGAAAACTGGTGGTTGCATACAGAGGGGTTCTTGGAAAGGGTCAAAGAGTGGTGGACCTCTATAGTCTGTGAAGGAAGGCCTGATTTCGTCTTAGCTTTCAAACTTAAGGCATTGAAGTCCAAATTGAGGGATTGGAGTAAGACAAACCAGGGCAACCTAGCCTTGCAGAAGTAGAGCATGCTCAATCAACTTGCTGATCTCGAGGAAACCCAGGATCAAAGAGCTCTAACTGAAGAGGAGATGTACTCAAAGGCTGAACTTCTCCTAGAGTTTGAGAACATAGCTAAATGTGAAGAGATAGCATGGAGACAAAGATCAAGGCTTAAGTGGTTGAAGCAGGGCGATAATAATACCAAGTTCTTTCATAGAACCGCCAATGCACATAGAAGGCATAACAATATTGATGAGCTAAATGTGGGTTGAGAAACCTATCAAAGATCCTAAAGTTATAAAGAAAGAAATAGTGGAATTCTACCAGAAATTATATACTGAAACTGAGACATGGAGACCATCAGGTGGATGCAGGGAGGAGCACAAAATTTCTGAAGAAGATAATTTTATGCTACAAAAGAAGTTTGAAGACCAAGAGATATGGGATAGTGTGAAGCTTTGTGCTGGAGACGAAGCTCCTGGGCCTGATGGCTATACCATGGCCCTCTATAATCTTTGCTGGGAGGTAATAGGTGTGTAGGTGATTGCTGCTGTTAGGAATTTCCATGACAGATGTGTTTTTGAGAAAAACATCAACTCTACTTTTGTGGCTTTAATTACCAAAAAGGTGGGTGCAAAGGAGCTCACCGATTTCAGACCAATCAGTCTAATTGACAGTGTGCATAAGATCATCTCCAAATTGCTCACCGAAAGACTCAAAAAGGTGATGCACAAGTTGGTGGACACTCAACAGCTGGCCTTTATTAAAGGAAGACAAATAATGGATGCTAATAGCTCATGGAAAATGAGTGTGTAGATTCTAGAATCAGAAACAATGCTCCAGGTACTGTATGTAAGCTGGACATACAGAAGGCGTACGATTACCTTAATTGGTAGTTTTTGTTGGAAACCCTCTCTATAAGAGGTTTTGGTGGCAGATGGCTAAGATGGATGAAGTTTTGTATTACAACACCCAAATTTTCAGTTCTTATTAGTGGCTCTCCGACAGGCTTTTTCTCGGCTCAAAGAGGTTTAAGACAAGGTGACCCGCTATCTCCTTTTCTTTTCATCATTGCTATGGAAGGACTAAATGAGATGTTGAAGATTGCTCAAGAAAACCTTTGGCTAAAGGGCTTCAGAGTATCAAATAGAATGGGCTTTAAACTGGAGATCAGACATATACAATACGCAAATGATACTCTCATCTTCTGCGATGCCAACAGAGAACAACTGAGGATTGAGAGTAAAATTTATTCTTTTTGAAGCAATATCTGGACTTCATATTAACTGGAACAAGAGTTTCTTATATTCAGTTAATGTAGTCCCTAATCTACCATCTCTGGCGAGGACCCTTGGTGGAAGAATCGGTGACCTCCCTATGACGTATTTGAGGATGCCTCTTGGAGCTAAAAGCAGGTCTATAAGTATTTGGGATGGAGTGATTGAAAAATGTGAAAAAAGATTGGTGAATTAGAAGAGTCAATACCTGTCCCGAGGGGAAGACTAATGCTAATCAATAGAGTCCTGGATTCCATGCCCACCTACATGATGTCCCCTTTTCATATTCTTAATGGTGTTCTTGAAAGACTGAATGCTATGAGAAGAAACTTCATTTGGGAAGGAAACAGTGAGACCAAAAAGTTCCATTTGGTTAAATGGAAGGTTTTGACTGGGAGCAAACAGGTTGGCGGTATTGGAGTGAGGAATTTGAAAACTCAAAACCAATGTTTATTGATGAAATGGCTGTGGAGGTTAGCATCAAATGTACAAGCACTGGGGAAGGAGGTAGTCCAGTCAAAATATGAAATGGAAGAGCACTGGACAACTAAAATGGTTACCAGCATTTATGGAACTAGTCTTTGGAGAGTCATAAGAAACCACTACCAAATTTAAGAGGAAACTGCAAAATCAAGATTGGAAATGGTGTGAAGGTATCTTTCTGGGAAGATATGGGAAGATATTTGGCTGGCTCAAGGCTCTTTGAAAGCCCTTTATCCAGATATATGTAACCTCAACCAACAACAAAAGGCCTCTGTGGCAGAAGTCTAGTCAAACCAAGGATGTAATTTGAGCTATCGAAGACCTTTAAATGATTGGGAGATCCAAAGATTAGTAGATTTCTATCGAACTTTGGAACAATTCAGAAGTGATATTAATGTCCAAGAAGGGCTTACAAGAAGTTCAATCCTTGTATGAGTCAGATCAACGGGTGGCCCTGGAAATTGATTTGGAAAGCCAAAATTCCCTATAAAGTGTGTTGCTTTACCTGGTTGCTTTCTAAACAGGCTGTATTCCAGCTTGTTTATGGTGGTCAGTGTGGCAAGAAAGAAACCTTAGATGTTTCCAGAACAAGAGCAACACTATCCAAAAGTTGAAGATGAATTGCTTGGTGTTGTTTCATTTTTGGTGTAAACAGGAGTATATGGAAGATCTAGAATCAGTTATGAACGTCTTTTGTAATTTTAACTATAGGGTTGAAGATCTTCATGTATACTCTTTTACTTTTGTAATTAGGAACTTGTAACATGTTGTGGCAGGTTTGAATTTTTGGAAATAGAAATACAAGTTGTTACTTTATCAAAATAAAAATAAAAATATGACAACTAATTAAACATAGAAAAACATTAATCAACCACAAAATAAAATAATGCGGTAATCGAAACACAATAAACAACAAAATGATAGATATCTACGAGTGAACCCTAAGCTACCATACTACGGTGCACGACGACACTCCTACCCAACTAACTTTCTACTCTAATACGCATCTTCCACACCCCCTATCTAAGGTCATGTCCTCGGTGACCTGAATATGCTCCATGCCTAGTCTAATCACCTTACCTCAATACTTCTTCGTCCTACCTCTACCCCTTTTAGCACCACTATATCTGGATTCCTACACCTCCTTACTGGGTTTCTGAACTTCGCCTCTTCACTTGTTGAAATCATCTCAATGTCGCTTCCCTCATCTTGTCCACCATGGAGGCCACTCCCACCTTATATCGAATAACCTCATTCTTGATCCTATCACACTTTGTATGTCCATACATCAATCTCAACATCATCATCTCTGCGACATACATCTTATGAACATGAGAGTTTTTGACTGCACAATACTCCATCTCATATAACAATGTCGGTCTAACCACCACTTTATAAAGTAGATGTACAAATAATGAATCTATTGTACGTGGAGTAGTTTATCCTTTTCCTGAAACCTGTATGTGCTGCTGATAAACAATTGGCATATTCGAGATCATATAGAGACCATTTCTTGAAGACTTAACGGTTTAGAGAACAAAGTTTGAACCATGGATATGATGGTTGCTTTCCATTATCTATAGTGCTTGCCGAATGTTTAAAAATCTAATCATTGCCTCCATACTTTTTTCCCAATGGCAAATTAGTCGATAGTTGATTGAGCAATTGTGCCTATTGAATTTTGATGTAATTACACTATATGCCGGAGCTTTTGCGTAGAATTTGAATCTTTTCCATCTTTGAACCTGATAATTTCCTAGAAGTCAGAGATTGGTAGAATAGTTTTATCTAAGGTGTCTTCATCAGGGAAAAAGTAAAATGCTAAAGAAATGCCTATAGCTTGCTTCATCCATCTAGAGGCTCCTCCATTTTTCTTTGCCTTTTCTTTATTTCTTCCATTTCAGATGCCACGTAATATTTGAATTACTTTATTTTTTTAAATGCACTTTGTTTATGAAAGGAAAGACAATACATTTACCTAAGTTGCTCGGACTCTTTACTTCGGTGCCACACCTATATCGACACGATGTGGGTGTGGGTATGGAATCTGTACCGGATATGGTCAACTGATTTTGGGTATTTTGACCAAAATTGATAGGCAAATACAAGATAGATACTATCATTTTTGTAATAAAAACAAAAGCTAAGTTAAAACTAAAGAAAATGGAATACCTTATATATACAAATTTCTATGTTTCTCATTTTTCTTATATCTCCTTCTGGAATTCTTACCTTGATCAATATTTTCTCTTTACTTCTAAGTTTTCTACTTAACATGTTATGATTTTGACATATAACTCTATTTTTAAATATTTGATCTACTTTTAGCTGAATCCCTGCACCCATATCTGCATTTGGAACAACAACAACATACCTAGTATATTCCCAAAAACTAGGTTTTAGGAAGCGTAAAGTGTGTGCAGTATGTACCACTACCTTAGAGGTGAGGTAGAGAGACTGTTTTCGAAAGATTCTGGCTCAAGACAAAAATATTCCTGAGAAGAACTTAATATAAGAACAAGAAACAATAGATAAAAATAAATAACATATACTAACAACTGAATAGGGGCAAATATATCCCCGACTATGATAAAGGATATGTATATACCCTCCGTCATACTTTGGGTACACATATGCTCCTACCGTTAATGAAATGGTATTTATATGCCCCTCACATTAATGGTAGGAGCATATGTGTACCCAAAGTATGAAAGAGGGTATATACGTACCATTTATCATAGTCGGAAGTATGTTTGTCTCTTTTCGGTTTTAATTTTTTTATTCCAAATAATTAACCCACTACCCAACCCAATAAATCCAGCGAACCCGATTTCAAACCAACTCGATTCGACTTTTATTTTTTTGTTCCGAACTCGATACTTCCTCTGTTTTTCTCTTAAACGTGAACCCCAATCAAATTACAGTGATTGGTCGCTTATACTTGTCAATCGTGCTGGTTCGGTTCAAATCGGCACCAGCCTATTAAGTGTAACCGATCTGTGGGGCGGTCCGGTTCAGGCCCAGTTCTTAATGGTTCGATCCGAGCCCAACAGTAAAAATTCCCCAAATAGCCCGTGATCGACCCACTTAGTCTAGATCCGATTTTAACTGGTCTGGACCGGTTCAGCCCGACCCACTTAGATAAATGGGTCGGTTATCTATCCTTTATGTAAAAAGAAAAATTAAATTAAATTCGGATTTACATGTTTTTTCCAATATATACTATATATACACACCTATATACATTTTAAATACGTTAAACAATCAACATATAACATATATACATTATATATTATATTATTTTAGAAAACATATACACATGTATACAATAAATATATACTACTTTAGAGTTTAGATTTTAGTCTATATAGAAAATATACACATATAATCATATATACATACTATATAATTTATATACTACTATTTGCCAAAAACCATTTTTGCAGTTAAATTTTGAAAAGTTAGTTTTTCCTTTAGCAAGATTAATAAGATTGTTTTTGTTAGAAATAAAATATCCATCAAAAACACAGTTTTTGTTAAGCTCTTTATAGTTAATAACCATTCGAGCTTTACCTCTTTTTTGCTTGTGTGATTTCTCACCATGAATGTGGGACTGCTATGTGGGCATGGGTCTTACTCTTATAATGATACTTGGATCTTTGAGGGTTAAAATTGCTTCTTCTTGATTTTTTTTTCAGTTTTCTAAAGGATTTTCACCATAAGATTTTTGCAAGTTATTTTTTATCCATTCAAGATTAAGACATTTGCAATAATAAGTTTTTGGATTTTCTAAAAATTTTCTTTTGAATTTTTTTTTCCTTTTTCCAAAACATAAGATTATGTTTTCATGGAATTTTAATAAAATGATTATATGGAGTTTTGAAAATAACCATGTAAATCCTTTGATGATAATCTTGAAATAGCTAAATAAAATCATTTCCCAGAAGTAGGTCAATTTCGAATGAGTTTATCATAAGCATAAACTTTCTTTATAGAAACAATTTTTGATCCCGAAATTATTTCTACATTTTTCTTTGAATGTGTCAGCTTTTCTCTGTCACTTGTTGTACCTACAACTGAAACGTTAGTAGCATTGATATCCCAATCTGTTAAAAAGAAAGATTTTGCCAAACTGGCTTCAGATCCATTATCAATTTGACCACAAATAGTCAATTTTTGGTATCGTAGACAGTAATTTCTATGAAAACTGATACTCGAAAGGAGGCATTAGTGACATAACATGGAATAGTAGTTTTGATATTATCTAACTGTATAGGTAGTTTGACCATTTCTATACAGCTATAATCATTACCTTCAAAGGTTTTGTAGGTGTATGGTGTACCTTTATAGATGGTTAATCCGTCCAAGATACTCTTCTTGACGTGATTTGCTGTTGCTCCTGTTTGTATCAGGATGCGTTGTTTACACCAATCGCTTCCACTAAAGAATCTACTGCAACTTTGGTGTCATTAGTTTTTATTTTCTTTTGAGAATACTTTGGTGATATGTTTTTTCTTATGGAATTTCTTCCATAATCTAGGGAAAGTCTAGAATTAGTGCTTGAGCTTCCTATTTCCTGTGTTTTTCCAAAATGAATTTCATATTCATCTGGTATATTTGCTTGTTGAATAGCTGCTTCAACAGTTCTGACAATTCCTGCACATTCATGATCAATTTCAACCATACTTTTACTTTCATAGACATTGCCATAATTTGAATTGGTAACTGTATATAGAGCCTGGTAATAGATGCTCATAATATCGTTACCTGGTTTGAACAAATCCTTTCTTTTTACCTGAAAATGCAGACTTAAGACATCATTAAAATCAACGTCTTTTAGTGATATACAATATCTGTGATAATAGGTAAATAGTAGTTTGGTGTATGCCAAATTTCCTTTTATTATTTCTAGATTTCCTTCTCTGGCATTTAGGAATCTTCCATATGAAAGGTTAATAACTATTGGGCAATTAACCCCTTCTTTAAATGTCAGTTTGACTAAAATTTGAATTCCTGCTAGATGAATGTAATTTATCTTTGTACTTTTTCTGTCGGGAATTTTTCTTAATATGAATGTAAAATCAAAGCAAATCAAGCCAGATAAAAATCAATTTGTTTAATCGATTTGGTCTGATTTTTTTTTGGCTTGGGTCAGTTTTTATCCAAATCATGAACGTCCCTAGCAGGCGATTTCAACCCATATTAGTGAATGAGTCCACTTAATCCATATTTAATGAATTGGATCGCTCATATTTTTATTGGGTAAATATGGGTATCAACCTATTTTAAAAGCCCATAAAAATTCGGACACCCAAGGGTGTGGCCTAGTGGTTCAATGAAGTGGGATGAGAACCATAAGGTTTTAGGTTTAATTCCCAACGGAGACAAACAGTAGGTGATTTCTTCCCATATGTTTTAGCCTTAGTGGACAGAGTTACCTGGTACTTGTTGCTGGTGGGAGGTGGCAATCTCGTGGATTTAGTCGAGGTGCACGCAAGCTAACTCGGACACCACAGTTATAAAAAAGGGTAAAATATGGGTATCTATATATAGACCCATAACATATCGCCCACTTCTTCTCAAAATATAATTGCATGGTTAAGGAATTTAGAATTTTGATCTTCCATTCTCCAAATTGGAATAAATTAATTAATTTGGGTTTGTTTAGTGCTATATGCCAATGAATTATTCATTACTCTTATGAGTTCCAACAATAATTATAAAGTCAACTCTTCTAAAATTTATTTAATTTTATTTACTTCTCTCGTCTATTGCGTGTGTCCAGGAGAGTAAGTAGGTAGGTTCTAAGGCTAGGGATGTGGATGAGTACAAGTTGTGGTATTCGGTTAGTGAGAGGCGTAGGAATGGTGTGGTATATTAGTGGATGAAGAGCTTAGGGAGCAGGTAGTGGAGGTTAATAGGGTTCGCGATAGGGTGATGACTATTAAGTTAGTCATTGGGGGGTTTACGGTGAACATCTGTAGTGCTTATGCGCCACAGGTGTGCTTGGATGAGGAGGAGAAGAGGAAATTTTGGGAGGTTTTGGACGAGGTGGTTAGTAGCGTGCCTAGCTCGGAGAAGATTTTCATAGGAGGGGACTTAAATGGGCACATCGGGGCTTTACCGGTAGGATATGGGGAGGTGCATGAAGGCTTTGGCTTTGGGGATAGGAATGATGCAGGAGCCGCTCTTTTGGATTTTGCGAGGGCCTTTGAGTTGGTGGTAGTGAAATCTTGTTTTCCGAAGAAGGAGGAGCATCTGGTTCCTTTCCGTAGTAGGTTAGCCAAGACTTAGATTGACTTTTTGCTGCTTAGGATGGAGGATAGAGCTTTGTGTAAGGATTGTAAGGTCCTTCGGAGTGAGAACCTTTCGACCCAACATAAACTTCTGAGGATGGACTTGATTATTAAGAAGGGAAAAAAGAGAAGTGGTATGGAGGGTCGGCCTAGAGTCAGGTGGGGTGACCTGACCCCGGCTACTGCTTTGGAGATAGGGGCGAGGTTGGAGGGGATGGGGACGTGGATAGTATGTGGGATATGGCTGCGAGTTGCATCAAGGAGACAACTAGAGAGGTTTTGGGTGCCTCAAGGGGTTGGTCTGGCCGGCATCGGGGGGATTGGTGGTGGAATGAAGAAGTTAAGAAGAAGGTGGAGTCGAAGAAGATGGCTTACGTAAAATTGGTTCAGAGTAAGAATGAAGAGGAAAGATGGGTGAGCAGGAAGGAGTACAAGTTAGCTAGGAAGGAGGCTAAGTTAGCGGTCATCGCTACTAAGACAACAACGTTTGAGAGATTGTATGAGGGACTAAAGGAGAAGGGCGGGGAGAAGACGCTGTATAGGCTTGCCAAAGCTAGGGAGCGTAAGGGTCAGGATCTGGACCAGGTTAAGTGCATTAAGGGGGAGGATGACAGAGTTTTGGTAGATGACGTTCTTATTAAGAAAAGATGACAGTCGTATTTTCGTAGGCTCCTGAATGATGAGGGGGACAGAGGCATTGTAATAGGGGAGTTGGAGCACACTGGAGAATATCGAGATTCTGGCTATTGTTGGCGTTTTAAGGTGGAGGAGGTCTGTGAGTCTATTCGCAAGACTCAAAGAGGCAGGGCGACAGGGCCCATTGAGATTCTGGTGGATTTTTGGAAGTTAGAAAGCGGGATGGGGTTGAGGTGGTTGACCGACTTATTCAACAACATTTTTAAGTCCGCTAAGATGCCTGAGGCGTGGAGATGGAGCACGATGATTCCTCTTTATAAGAACAAGGGTGATATTCAGAGTTGCAACAACTACCGAGGTATTAAGTTATTGAGTCACGCGATGAAGATTTGGGAGAGGGTGGTGGACCGGAGGTTGAGGAAGATAGTGTCGATTTCAGAGAATCAGTTTGGTTTTATGCCTGGTCGCTCGACGACTGAGGCAATTCACCTAGTGTGGAGACTGGTGGAGTAGTATAGAGAAAGGAAGAGGGACCTGCACATGGTGTTTATTAACTTGAGAAAGGCGTATGACAAAGTCCCTAGGGAGGTTCTTTGGAGATGCTTGGAGGTGAGGGGGTCCCTGTGGCGTACATTCATTCGTTTAGGGACATGTACGAGGGGGCGAAGACTCGGGTAAGGACTGTGAGAGGGGATTCCGGGCATTTTTCGGTACTTACTGGGTTGCACCAGGGTTCGACTCTGAGTCCATTTTTATTCGGTGTGGTAATGGATGTGTTGCCACGAAGTATTCAAGGTGAGGTGTCATGGTGTATGCTTTTTGCGGATGATTTAGTCTTGATTGATGAGTCTCGTCGAGGTGTTAACAATAAGTTGGAGGTTTGGAGAAACCCTGGAAACTAAAGGTTTTAAGTTGAGTAGGACAAAGACGGAGTACTTAGAGTGTAAGTTTAGTGAAACGAGACAAGAGGACGAGGTGGTAGTGAAGTTGGAGTCTCAGGTGGTTTGTAAGAGGGATAGTTTTAAGTACCTTGGGTCTATGATTTAGGGGAATGGAGAGATTGACGAGGATGTCTCTCACCGTATTGGGGCGGGTTGGTTGAAATGGCGGCTCGCCTCGGGAATTCTTTGCGATAAGAAGGTGCCTCCCAAGCTTAAAAGACAAATTCTATAGAGTTGCAGTCCGGCCGGCTATGTTGTATGGCGCAGAGTGTTGACCTGTTAAGAATTCTCACGTCCAGAAGTTGAAGGTGGCAGAAATGAGGATGTTGCGTTGGATGTGTGGTATCACGAGGGCTGACAGGGTTAGGAATGAGACTATTCGGGATAGGGTGGGAGTGACGTCGGTGGAGGATAAGATTCAGGAAGGGAGGCTGAGATGGTTTGGGCATGTGATGAGAAGGGGCATGGATGCTCCAGTTCGTAGGTGTGAGAGGTTGGCCTTGGATGGTTTCAAGCAGGGTAGGGGTAGACCGAAGAAATACTGGAAAGAAGTGATTAGACATGACGTGGAGCAATTACGGCTCACTGAGGACATGACTCTTGATAAGAAGATTTGGAGGAAGAGTATTAGGATAGAGGGATAAGGGGTGTGGTCAAGTCATAGGCGGGAGTTAGGTGAGTCTCGTGTCGCTTGGTTGGTAGTGCTAGGGTGGTGCCTTTTGTTGGTTAATGTACTTTTTGTGGTTGTGGTACTGTTGTTATTTTATCATGTTGTATGCTTGCGATGTTTGACTAAAGTCTTGGTCCTTTTTCTTGAGCCGGGGGTCTATCGGAAACAATCTCTTCTCTACTTCTTCGGATGTAGTGGTATGGACTGCGTACATTCTACCCTCCTCAGACCCCACTATGTGGGAATATACTGGGTTGTTGTTGTTGTTGTTACTTCTCTCGTCTCATTTTAGCTGATACCTTTTTTTAGTCTGTCCAAAAAAAAAAAAAAGATTACGTTACTATAATCAATATATAATAGTAAAGCTGGATAACCAAAAAGTGAGGTGGCATGTCTCATTGGGCAGCATTTTCTCAGAATTTTGAACTTATTCCTTTGCTCATTAATTATTACTCCCTCCATCCCAATTTATGTGATGTTGTTTGACTTGGAACGGAATTTAAGAAAGAAAGGAAGACATTTGAAACTTGTGGTCTAAAATAAGTCAGAGATTTTTGTATGGTTGTAAATCATTTCAGCAAGGGTAAAGTAGATTTAGGCAAAGTACAACTTGCAAAGAAACGAGTCGCCACCTCTACAAGATCTGTTCCCACTATGATCCAGCATGTCTGGACAAAGTGCCCTGTGAAACCATCAGGTCCACTGGCACCATCTTCACTCAGCTCAGACACCACCTTTTGAATTTCTTCCTGTTGGCAGAGTCCAGAAACTGATTTTCTTCTTATGTAACAGTGGTGGTAATATTATTTAGTAAAGTTCGCTCCACATTATCAACCTCAGCAGTGAATTGATTTTCAGCCCAACCTCCATCCTTTTTACCAATTCTATTGATGTTCAATCTTTCCTTCTACCATTTACTATTATGAAAAAACTTAGTGTTCCTGTCGCCCTTAGCAAACCACTGAATTCTGGTTTTTGCCTCCGGTACTCTTCCTCATAATGTAAGTACTTCTTTAGTTCAGCCTGTGCCTGTTGTAGAACCATCCTGTTTTCTGCAGAGGGATGTTCTTCAAATAGATCTTCTTTAATCTTCACAATGTCTTTCCTGATAATCAGTTTCTTAAAAATATCTCCAGACCTATCCCTACTCCATTTTGAAAGAGCAAGCTTAGTATTTATCATCTTTTGCTTCAAGCTAATAAAAATATCTTCTGATCCAGTAGACCTCTAATTCTTCCTTACCACAGCTTTAAAATCAGTAGCTTCAGTCCAGAATTTCGAAAATTTGAAAGGCCTAGCAGCATGAGCTGTCCCCCACTAATTAATGGCAAGGAGCATGATCTGACTCTGTTCTGGCTTGATGCTCTAACTCTACGTTAATAAATAATCCCAGCCATTCCTGATTCATCAACAAGCTATCAAGCCTTTTAAATATAGAGTCTTCAACAGCTTTCCCATTCCACCAGGTAAAAGGACGTCCTTTAAACTTGGTGTCAAACAGCTCACATGAATTCACTATGATACTCTTCATGCAAATAAAATATAAGCGATAATATTTCACATTGTCGAAAATCCCACGTTACAACTCCAAGAAGCCATATAGTGACATAGTTTCCTGATCACGTTTGTGCATGTTGTTCCACTAAGGTACCTGCCTGCCCCCTTATGTTTTCTATGAATGCTATCAAGCCACTGATCAAATCTATAAGCTCCTAGAGCCATATTTCTTCATTTAATTAAATAACCATATAACATAACAAATGTTGCTATATAGCTCCTGTTACGATCATTGGTCTCTATTCTGACAAAAAATAAAACTAAAAATAAGATTCAACAATTCCATCAAAGAGGCGATACACACTACATGTTGCTGAAAGAAATGTGTAAGCTGGATGAGCTGTGAATGAGAATCTGTAGGCTTTATTCTTTATTTTGCATAACATTTGTCTTTATGGGGTGTGGAGTCTTAGAAGTTCTATTCGGCACCTTACTAAGTGGAGTGAGCTTTCATGCTTGTTCACTTTTAGCCAATATGCTAATTTTTGTTGATATGTTCTCAACATTGAAGTGAATGATCGTGGTTTTGCTTTTACTTTAGTTCGATGAATGTCAGCTTATAATAATTCCACTGGAATCATGCTGTTTCAGGAGAATTCCTTCAACACTAGCAAATTTATCAAAATTGGATGTGCTGATCAAGGATGGATGTGGGACTGCTACCGCACAATTCAAATTACTGAATTCGGTAATTTATCTTTGTCAGGAAATTTGATATGTAAAGTCCTTGCTCTAGTATTCAGAAAGTAAGCTTAGTTTGCTAGTTAGAGGTTGGAAATAAAGCAATACTATTGTTTTAAGTTATCTACAAACAAAGGAGTTGTTTGGTTCACAAATTAGTTATTCTGGGCAGTAACATAAGGATTGTTGTGCAGTGAATCATAGTGTAGTGATTTTCAGAACATGAATAATAATCTATGAACTGTTATACAATGACTACTAATATAATGATTGTTATGCAATCATTTGCTACTTTAACAACAGTTTTATCCTTAGATACTTTTTGTCCAGGTATTGCTAATATAATATTGCCATTGTATATTCTGTCCTCCACGGAATTATATATAGATTCCTGCATAACTTTGCCTATTTGTATTTATTTGATAACCAAATTTTTCGTATTTGTATACTGCAAACTGAAACCTTCATTAGTTATGTAAAGGTTGTACTTTGTACCGGAAACTAAACGTTATATTAGTTATGCAGAGATTATATTAGAAACACAGTTATGTGTTGCAAATCAATGTTATATTAGTTATGTGAAATTGAGATTAGTATTTCTTATGTGGCCAACAAACAGCTGCAATGTGATATAACTGGTCAGTACCAAATATCTTGCTTTCTCCTCCTTTGATGTCACACATTTTGTTGATAATTGGTACACCATAAAGACACATTGAAAGAAAGTGACATTTTGATCATATTACCCTAGAAAAGCTGGTGGGATGAGATAACAAGCGCCGGATGCATAGCTTGACACTTTGACATTATTACACTACCAACTTACTGAAACATATTAGAAAGCAGCTTAATTACAATAACTTAGTAATTGAGGCTATTAAATGGCTAACAAGGTGGTGATGGTTTTTCATTTGCATGTAACTTTTTTCTTTAAATCCTTATTTTGTATGGCCATGTCTGTTTGGTATCTTGAATATCCTATTGCAACAGAAAGTAAAGTTAAGGGGAATGATATCAGAAAAGCTTGGCTTCATGGGGACCACCATTCTTTTAAGGTCTATGAGCTCAAGCTGTTTGAAGCTCTAGACAATAGCACCCGATCGGGTCTTCCACTTCACATCTAAGTGGGAGCCTAGAGTAGCTCATGCTGGGTGACCCAAAATTTCTTCCTTTTGTACCTGCTTGCATTGAAGCCACGGTTACATGCTTAGCATAAACTGACTAGGAATTAGGTTCACAAGCGACATATATGTCCGTTCTCAAAGTTTGCGGAAGTCTCGAGCTCGTCATTTTAGGTCAACTTTTCTCAGACCATCTAATTAAGAATTTCATCAAGTAATTTTGTATAGCTAAAAATTTCCACAGCCAGTGAAGTATCAGGATTACACGAGGACATCAATTATATTTATTTAAGTTACAAGCTCAAATTCTAGACTTGCATACGGTTGCCAAAAGAAAAAAAAAGAATTCAACATCAATAGTACCATATGCTATTAACAAAAGGAGGAGAAGATGACCACAATGCTAGGTCTTAATAAAATCTAAATGAAAACTAATTGTTTTTTTTACGGTGGTAACAAGGCTACTTGCGCCACACCTCAACTATTTCACTAGCTGCCTACTACCTCCAACCAACAGATATCTGGTAATTCTTGCTCACACAAATCGGAAGAAATCAGCCTAGGGCCGGTTAGGAAGGCCACAAGAGAATTGGAATTGTGCGTAATTGGATTAATTACCCAGTTTGACTTGTTAGTTTGACCAAGTAGTTGCTAAGTCAGAGGGGAATTGAGTAACTGGAAGGGTGTAATCAAACTCTCTAATTATCAAGGGAGGATTAACAATTGGGAGTTATTACATGATATAATTATCAGGTACTTTTAAATTTCTTCCTTTTTGTTTTTATCCTAATTTCTTTATTTTTTTAGTTTTTTTCTATTATTTTAGTTTTTGTGAAGAGGTGATTAGATAGGACATATCACAACTTTGTATTACCGAGGATGACTTTAGAAGGTTGCGTATTAGGATAGAAGGTTAGTAGGTGGTAGAATATTGTCTCACTTATCGAAGGTTTAGGCTTGATGGTGTTTGTTGTAGTACTAGTCATATTCTTATAGTTCTTGCTTTCTAAATCTATTACCATATGTTGATTATTGTTTATTATTTACTGTGTGTCGATTATCACATTATTTCGATGCTGTTACTATCCCTTTCTTGTAGGCTCTGTACTGTTCTCCTAATTAATTACTATGCTATCTTCATTGTTTACTCCTTTTATGTGGATTTGTTGCATTTGAGCCGAGGATATTTTGCAAACAACTTCTCTACCTCCACGAGGTAGTGGTAAGGTCTGCATACGCTCTACCCCCTAGACCCTACTTATGAGATTTCGTTGGGTATGTTGTTGTTGTTTGCTCTTTGCGGATTTTTAATTTTTTTTTTTTTTCATTTAACATTATTTATCTTTCATTTCCTTTTCTGTCAATTCTTATGATTCACTCTACTTGCTCATACTTTTTATTTCATTCTTTTATTTTCTTCATTTAGCATAATCCCGTTATTATTCTAATGTTTGAATTAAAGTAGAATTTCATTATTAAATGAGATTATAGACTTATGTTTTATTTTATTGAAATATATATACTTAAGTTACGGTGAGCTTATTTTTGTTATGTTTGAATTTGATACAAGAGTATTATGTTATTTATTTGTTTTTTGAATTTTTACTTTATATCTTTTTTTCCAATTTATTTGCTTTGGCAGTATGGACTTGTTATATTCCATGCTATTTATTTTTTTAGTTAGAATTGGTAAATTATTTTTGTTAAACATTTAAATAATTTTATGGTGTTATATTTATAATTATAATAATATTAATCTTTTTGACAAATATGCAACCAGGCCATCCTTATAAAATGTGTACTTTTAGATTATAATTAATTAAATATTATTAATTTAAAAAATAAATATATATCAATTCTCTTTTTACAATATTAGTTTTATATATATATATATATATATATATATATATATATATATATATATTCAAGAAATAATATGTATCTTGAATATCTAACTTAGTATTTTTATAAAGGCACATATTTATCAAATATTAACTTTTTATAATTAGCTTTTTGTGTTAAAATTTAATTTAACTAAGTATTTACACCTGTGCAACAAAATAGTATGCTTGTAATTACTCTGTAATTTCAGTATTACAAACAAACAGGTCATCGTAATTATTATATTGGATAATTACTACGGTATGTAATTACTACCTTAATAATTACGCCAATTCTAATTACCAGGTGACTTTCCAAACAGACCCCCTAGTGTTTTTTGTCTTAGCTATGATTTGAAAACTATATGAGAAGTGTTTTAATAAAGTATGGTCAGTATTATTTTTAACATACAACAACAACATACCCAATAAAATGTCGAAGGTAAGGTCAACAGTACTTAACATTCTTATTTTTAATGGAGCAGAAGTGAGTTTGGGCTGGTTATGTATTGGTTCTTGATTTATACTCAGTTTGAAACTTAGGCTCATGCTCAGTTGCCTTGTAATCACTTACACTTGGCCCCTGATTCTTTCAGGATGGCAATTGGTTCCAGGCTGGTCAATATCAGTTTGAGTCGTATTCTTGAAATTGAGTTTTACATAAGGACTCAAGTTGTTGCTTCTTTCAATTTATTTTTTGAGATCGCTGTGAAATGTTAATGAATTTATTAGTATGTCTGATCATCTGCATCTGAAGAAGTGAAAATACTTCTTGTGAAATGCAGATTGAGAATAAATTTATCATCTCCACCAAGTATAATGTTGAAGGGCCTCTTCGTATGAAAGAAGAGTATGTTGAAGGGGCATTTGAATCTCCAAAGGTCAATCAGGAAGCTGTACCTGAACAACTAAGAGGTGCTTTTGGCCAGGCTTTTAATACCGTGCAACAAATTCCTTTCCCCATTAGAGATGCTGTGTCCAGTGGCATGAAAGTTCCTCTTGGTGAGAGTTCAGTATTTTTGTAGGATTTGATCTTGGTTATCAACTAAAACATGCTTCTTACTCGATCTAAGTATATTGTATCTTTCTAAGGGAGCTAAATCTTTCATGTACCAATATTGGTAAATGGGCTAATGCAGTTTGATGTCCTTATATTACATGAAGTGTGATCACACCGATGAACATCCTTTACAGTGACTTCCCTTTCTCTAATATGATAACCTAGTAGCACTTTAAATGTCTGTCAATTCTGTTTGAAACGTCTTTGAGGTGCTGGCTATTTGAAGCCTCTCAATCCTGTTAAGTTTTCAAAATGTTCAAATCTATCTTTGGTAAAAGCAATTCGAAGTTGATTTTCTGCCTGATTTTTCCTTCAAGCAAGATTTGCTTTAGGTTATTTTTGTTCTTTGATCTTATTCAGCTTATATTTTCATTTGTATTAGCCCCTGCCTTTCGAGAACTCGTTTGTGATTCAGCACATTGATGTTCTATTTTGGTTACTTTTGCTTCTTAAAGGCTTCTTCTTTTTAGTTCCTTGGGTATATCGCAATGTCCTCAAAACACAAAGAAGAAACAAAAGTAGATAAGAAAGCAGATTGAAGAAAATAGCTTTTCTAGATTTATGATAGTGCCACTTTTAATATTTATTTGTGTTGCTTCTCACTCTGGGCTGTTACGATTTCAGGCGGGACCTTCCAGAGACTTATTCTGATTTCTTATCTTGACGACGAGATCCTGGTGAGTCCTCTCACTATGTTCTTTCTCTTTCTAAGAGGCACCATTACTTGAATTTTTCATACATCTTTAGCATATAACCACAATAACTTCACACAAGTGCTGGAATACAGCTATCAGTGATTGTTTTAAGTAACCTTCTACCTTTCACAAGATTGATATTGAGATTACTCTTATAACATAGCTTTTTCTTATAATATCAAGGAAAATAGTTATTGATTCTAGAATCTGCAGAAGTTGTATGTTATTCACAGAGCTCAGATTGTTGTGGCTTCGCATGATTGCATATAAACTATGAATCAAGCATTGCTCCTGTTACAAGCCAAAAGTTACATGAATTGAACCTCCATTTTTAAAATCCTGCTCTACTAATCTGCTGGTTGAGCGCAGATCGTAAGGAATACTGCAGGAGAACCTGAGGTTCTAACAAGGTTGGAGGCAGTACCTGATCCAGAAAAGATAACCGAATACGAGAGTTAAAAGTATTCTAGGCATATTTCACATGAAAAAAACAACTTTCTTATTTCCGTTGGCAATACCTTGCACATAAACAAAATCATACCGTTAACACCTGATAATGCCACATCAATGAGCAACAAACATGGGCCCACTCCCTAGTGGAAAGAATTGATAGAACTTACCATGGTTGTGTGGAGGAGTCTTCTTGACGCAAAAAAAGTGGCTGATGTAAGACATAGAAGGGTTGTTATCATCGTTGGTATTAAACATCACCATCTTACGTTTGTATGATCTTTTTTTCAGTGACCTGTTTGGTTCGCACATGTAACTAACTATAGTTTGACAAGATTATATTCTCATAGCAATAGTGGGCCACGATTCATTAGGTAGCCAACTTGTGTAGTATTTTAGCTGATTTAATTTTCAGACAAATCTTGAAAATTGCTGTCTTTGTGTGAAATGTGAATCAACTTGACCGGGTCACTTAACTTGGGTGTCATAGCAAAAGCATTTTTTACATTATCATTATTTTGTTTTTGCTTTTGTAAGTCTAGTAATAGATAATTATAGTTAATTTATGAGGCAGTAAGCGGATCTTGCTACATCTCTTATTCCACGGAAAATTACGTGGGATGGCTTTATAGTGGATGATTGTAGTTTTTGTCCCCCATAAGAAAATTTTATAAAGATTAGTCTTGCTTATCGAGAAAATTGAACAAAAGGAGTCTTTAAGTCTCCATTTAAATGTTGGTGACATGGACCAAAGGCAAGGGCCAAAAGCCCTTTAAATAAATTGATTAAGTTCATTGGGATTAAATTAACATTTTTAAAATTTGTTAATCTTTTCAATCCACAACTCTAATTAAGGGCAATCATTTCTCATCAGATGCGAACATCAGTTTTTTTTAAAAACTCTTAAAACGGTTCCTCTTCTCAATAACTCAACTCTCTTTCCTAACAAATTAACTCAAACCTTCACAACAGATCAATTTTTTGCCTCTTTCGATCACATCAATTGTTTGAGAGAATCAACATTCGATTTTTTTCTTTCCTTATAGCCGTCACTTTCTCTCTCTTTACAGGTTGACTTTTATGTTTGTTGTTTTTCATAAAACTAGAGATTTTTAGTTAATAAAGAAAAAAGAATTTTAATTGTATTATCTTCAAGTATGAGTTAATAATTTTGAGTTTTGATGCTCAAAAAAAGAAAGAAGAATTTGGGAAAATCTTAATTCATGGTATTTGTTCTCTTAATATGGTGGTTGATGTAAATATGATATCTTTTCAGAGTGAAATATGATTTTTTTTTTTTGTTGTTGTTCTTGTTCTCGAACATTGCTTTTAAAATAGCACAAACTTGAACTTTTACCTTTTTGGAGATATTTGTTGTGACAATTTTGTTTTGTTTATGTTGTATTGAATCACTTTACTTGGTATTTGTTAGTGTTGTTGGTGAATGTTGGTGTTATTTGTTTGTTTTTTTGGTGTTTGTGTTCTAGGTATATTTTATTTTGTTGGTGTTGTTGGTATTGTTGTTGTTGTTGGTGTTGGTGTATTGGTAAAAACAAAAACAAAAACATTATTGTTGTTCAAGTGTGGTGATATAATAGTTTGGTGTTGTTGTTGTTGATGTTCTTTTTGATATATAATGTTGCCCAACAAATGTGTTGTTGTTGTTGATGTTCTTTTTGATATATAATGTTGCCCAACAAATGTGTGATATGTTGAAAACAATTATCTATCTGTTGGTTGACTGGTTTGATTTATTTTAACAGATGACCAATCTGTCTGTTGCAACAGATGGATCATCTGTGGGAAGAAATCAAAACAGTAGCAAGATTGTTTTGATTTCTTCCAACAAATGACTCATCTATTGTAACAAACGGATCATCTGTTAAAAGAAATCAAAACAGGTCCTGCTATTGGTTTGATTTCTTCTAACAGATGGCCCATCTATTGCATCATTTGTTGGAAGAAATCAGAACAGGTTTTCCAACAGATGACCCACTTGTTACAATAGATGGATCATCTGTTGGAAAAAATCAAAACAATCTTGCTATTGATTTGATTTCTTCCAACAGATGACCCATCTGTTGCAACAGATGAGTAATTTGTTGCAACAGAAGGGTCATCTATTGAAAATATTTTTATACTGTGTTGTATTTGTTAAATTTTTTATTACTTTTTTTAATGATGCACAAATCAATAATCTTTTTTTTTATTTTCATCTTGTTTGTAGATAAAAAATGGCTCCCTACCCTCCAAAAAAAAGAAAGTGAATCAACTTCTAGTAAAGCAACCAGAAAAGATAAATTACAAACACAATTAGAAGAGCTTGGTGAACAAGCTCTTTCACAAACAAATGATGTGTTACCATCTGTAGAGAATGAAGATGTGGAAAGATACACTGAACAATATATTGAAGGAGATTCAGTTGTAAAATCGAGTAATAATGTAGAAATGAAGTTGAGGGAGAAGAAGAAGAGGTTGTAGAGGGGGAAGATAAATATAAAAATAAGGAAGAAGATGATAATGATGAAGAAAGTCATAAAGGAGATGAAGAGGAAGGTAAGGATGAAGGTGATGATGAAGAGAAAAAAAAAGTGAGAAAGGAGATGGAGAGGAAGAAGATGGGTCTGTAGAGGAAAATGAAAGAGAGGATGAAGAGAAAAGAGATGATGATGATGTTGATGATGATCTTGTTATATCATCGATCAATCGTCAACGTACATAAAAAAAATCAGCATGATCTTGTCAAAACTTTAGTAATTACAAGTTTCAAGTTGAGATACCTATAAATAACCTTGTAGTTAAATCTATCATGGATAAAATTTTTAATAAATTTAGGAAGATTTTGAGGAATGAAAAATTTGAGGATTATTTTAAGTCCAGCTGCTTTGGATACTTTCTTAATTTGTGGGAGTACAATAATGCACGCTTTCAAATGACCATGGTGTATGGTCTTCTCAAATGCAGAAGCAAGTATAAGGGTGATGACGAAGAAACATTGAAGGATGAAGACAAGAAGATGAATGAAAACTATTGTGGTATGTCGGTTTGTTTTGGCATGAAAGAATTTTCCATATTGACTGGCTTGAGATGCCATCTTCCATCTAAACCTCTTCCCACAGTAACACGCTTAAAAAAGTCAAAGGCAAGCAGGATACCAAAATCAGTTAAGACATTAAAGAAAGGCAAGACACTAACCTAACTACCCACCAAAACCAACAAAGGCGAAGGAAAAATAAGAGTTGTTGGCCATTGTTGGACCTAGCTACAAAGCCAGATAGTTAATAGTTGATCTCCAGAATAAAAGATTTTTGAAGAAGCACAAGGAGTTATTGTACTTAGTTTAGTTTGTGCATTCCAGAGACACCAACAAAGTCATAAAACCAAAATTGTTGGTGCTTGCTCAAGATTTGGAGGCATTCAAGAATTATCCATGAGGATATAAAAGCCATTTATTGATTGTCAAATATTTATTAACAAAGTTATCTCCAAAGACGATCAACTTATACAGTTTCCCTTGGGATTTCATGGTAAACTTCATCCTTATTTCTTTATTGTTTAATTTATTTATGCTATTGAATAATTATTCTGACTTATTTTTTTTGCATCATGTTTACATTTTTAGTCTTGGACATTTGAAGTCACTCCTCACCTCTGACAGTAGGTTAAAATCTACTTAAAAGAGGTTTCTCATTAAGATTCCTTAGGTGGTTGTTTGCCAAGAATAACTCAAATATGAATCCTCTTGATCTCTTTAACCCTCTTAATGATGCAGTAGGCTTCTTTTAAATCTAATATTTTTGCTCAAGTGAACTAGTTAATACGTTGCAACAAATAGTTCATCTGTTGTAACAGATAGTTCATCTCTTGCAACTTATCTCTGCAGATTACCCTTTACTGCAACTTAAGCAACAAATGAATAATCTGTTGCAACAAATGATTCATCTTTTATAATGGGTGGTCAATCTGTTACAACAAATGATTTATCTATTGTAAATCTCTTGCAAATTATAGACTGATTTTAATATTTCTACTTTTATTTATAGGTTGTGCATTCTTGGTCTGTACCTACTGAGCAAGAGTTGGAGATGTCTACCTTTCTTACTCTAGGTATTGTTTAAACAAAATCAGAATCAAGGGTGGACTTGATAAAGAAAGAATTAGCTGGACCAACAACCATCAAAAGAGAAGTAGCTAGGAGGTCAGCTTGTTCTTGCTGAGTCTGTTATTGAGTTTTTTTGGTGATATTGCAACAGATTTGGGTGCTGGTGTTAATGTTGGTACTGGTGATGCTGTTAGTGCTGGTGCTGGTGCTGGTACTGGTGCTGGTGATGGACTTGATGATGCTGGTTATATTGGTGTCAACGATAGTGTCGAGCATGTTGATGATGCTCATAAAAATTTATTTAAAAAAGGAGTTAACCATGATGATGGTCATACTGGTGGTGTCTATAGCGGATATGGTGGATTCACCCCTTTAGTAGGCATACCACCTCTTTTGATCCCTCTTCAAGTTATGTTCTGCATACAAATATCAAGAATGCAAGGACAAACATGAGAACTTTATTTAAAACATTGATGCTCTGATTGTTGCTGTCAAGGAATTGACATCTCTTTATTGACATCTAAGAGAGATGTTATACCATCAAGGAAGTTGACAGAGCCATTCACTCCATTGGAGGTTAAGAGGATGAAAAAAATAATTTTAAAGGTACTATCAGGTATTAAATCAAGAAAAATTGCAATCCCTCTTTCTTCCATTATTAATCAAGTTCAAGGGCCATAGGAGAGTAGGGACAACTAAAGAAAGTGAATATCTGCAAGTTGGTGAAAGCCACTAAGAAGTCTAAGTTGAACACATTGATCAAATCCAAAAAGGCCTCAGAACTCTACTCCATGCATGAATTTGGGCTAAAAGACTCAAGAACATGATAGATATGGAGCAGTGGTATGAGGACTGGTAAGTTTACTTTTTCTAACCTTCTCAGTCATCCGTTGCAACATATTATGTATCTATTGCATTAGTTTATAGTAGATGGGTAATCTGTTAACACGTTCAGAACCTATGCAACAAATGACTTATTTGTTGCAACAGATAATCCATCAATATTTTTAATTTTTATTATAAGTTACTAACTTATTTAAATTGTATTCTTATATTAGTATGTTGATGAAATTCTTTACCTCATGCGAGAGAGGCACCTTAAATTCACTAAGTACTACAATAACTTTTTGTAAGGACCCTTCAGGTTATTTCCTTAATTTGTATATATTTCCATTATTTTGAGCCTTCCCATAACGGCTATAGGTTATTTATGACTTACAAAAACTATTGATTCGGTTATCGGATAGTTCGTTTGAATTTTAGGCTCATTTCTCTATTTTGGAGCTTTCGCTACTTAGGATTTGGTCTCAGACCAAAAATCCTAGTAAATGTCATCGGAAGAGAATTCCGACAGTGCCATCCACCCTGGACTATTAATTTTAGGCTAGGGGAACCCTTGGTTTAGGTCCCGAGGCTTCCAGACTTGTTTTGGGCTATTGTCTGGATTATGTGAAAAATGGAACTATAAGTGTGGGCCCCTTATTTAATCGAAACAATCTCAGGTGAAAGTTTTACTGATTCTATTGGACTCGGAATATGTTTTACAATCAAATTTCACTATTGGATCATGTTCATAGGGTTCCAAATGAGTTTCTGGGGTCAAAAATAAGTTTTTGACTTTGCTGGTGCTAGTGTCACTACTAGAAATTAGCCCTATGGAAATGGTTCAAAAATCATTGCAATAGATGTAAAAACCGTTGCCATAGAGGTATCGCAACGGTTTTACAAGCATTGCATATGTGAGCGTTGCAATAGATCTATCGCAATGACTTTTGCAACGGTTACAACAACCGTTGCAATAGATAGACCTATTGAAATGGTTTTTTTCTCTCCTATTGAGATGGTTCATGTTGTCTGTAGCAACAGTTAAGAACCTTTAACCGTTGCAATAGACTATATTGCAATGATAGAGAAGCGTTGCAATAACCCTATTGCAATGATTTTTCACTACCTATGGAAACGATTTTTGACACCTATTACAACGGTTTTCAAATCTATTGCAACATTTTTGTTACCTATTGTAACTGTTTTAATTAGTTGTTGCAATGGTTTATGTCATCTATTGCAGCTGCTTCTAATACCAATTGACAGTTTATATGAAATAGTCGCCCAATAGAGTTGTTAAGAATCTATTCTGCTTTTCTATCAAGGAGACAACTTCTGTTTAAAGATAAATAGCTGATGGTCATCATAAATTCAAATACAAATGCATTACCCATTTGGTTTCAGTAAAACAGGAAAGGTAAGAGAAGTTATGGTTTAACAGATGGTATACTACTACTAATACTACAATCATACTACTGCTAATACTACAATTAGAAAGATAAGAGAAGTTATGGTTCAACAGATAGTATCCTACATATACGTAGGCTTGGACATTCCATTAGAGAGGAGACAAACTGCACTTGGAGCTTATATTTGACAGATTTACATCAGAGAGGAGACAAACTGCACTTGGTATCACTGTGTATCCACAATTGGTCTTTCTCTTGCATCATCTGCACATTAAATCATTTTCCAATATTAGCTATTTAACCTTAAAAAACTATGGTATCCAAGTAATACACATTTTAGTGTTGCCAACTAGTGAAAAAAGAGGTAATCTACACATTCGTTCGAAACTCAAAAGCCGAAGAAATTTGTAATCAGAAACTTGCATACATGTAATAATTTCTCTATCTTCGCCTTTGAGTAAGGTACAGTCGCCCCATTGTTGACAATGCTCTCCACATCGGCAACTAGAATTTGTTCCACATGTTGCAAGTTCCTGTGCCTACCAAGTGTTGCACTGAAAGCTTGCAATCTGCAAGTTTATATTTGTTAGATTCCATAATTGACCTCTACCACGGAGTACAAAGAAATGAATGCAATAATTAATTAGTTAATTTCACAGACCTCTTAGGAGATATGCAGATTTCAGCTGTAGGAGTATCATCAGTTTCCATTGCATCACTGCCACTTTACCAAAAGAATGCAAAAGAACACTTTAGAAACATTAATATTAGAAGGAAACATCGAAATAGATAAAATGAACTAACACCATATAGATAGATCATCAAAGAAATTAATAGTGAGGGAGTTGCAATAAATGGATTTAGCAAGGCTGATGCACCTCGGAACCTTCTTTCATTTGTTTAGTTCCCATCCCACTACATTTGGCATGTTCTTATGACCCCCCCTCCTAAGCAAATTCAATTATGGTTGTAGACGATGACTTTCACTATTTATAATGTTACGCATAAATCAGAAACCAAAACCTATTACCAATAGATCTACCTTGTGAAAGAGATATTTCAGCTTCTCTAACAAGCGACAATCCCAGATCTGCAAAACAACGGTTCTCACGGTAGCAGAAAAAGTGAATCTTTCCAAGGCCCCACCTTGAACAAATATAGGCAAGATAACTGCGAAGTGGCCATCCAGGATTATTTGGAAGATGAAAAGGGTCATAAAAACCAAAAAAGACCTGCCATTTACGTCAAAAATCCCTATGCCATTAATATCACAAGTATGTAATAAAATCAGTGCAGCACATTTAATCTTACACAATGACTATACATCCTTTATACTAGTTAAGATTCCAAACAACATTAAGATCGAACACACAAACCTTTTGACTATTCTTTAAGATTTTTGGCATCAAAAGAAAAAAAATGGTGCAATCTAAAGATAATTCAGAAGTCAACTTCACTATTCCAAAGATTAAGTTCACAAAGCTCTTCATCAATGGAGAATTTGTGGATTCTATTTCAGGAAATACATTTGAAATGATAGATCCAAGAAATGAGGACATGATTGCAAGAATTGCTGAAGGTAACAAGGATGACATTGATTTGGCCGTCAAAGCTGCATGTGAAGCTTTCGATAATGGCCCTTGGCCTCGCTTAGCACCCAAGGAGAGGAGAAAGATAATGTTGAAGTTTATGGACTAAGTTCTAGAACACGTGGAGAAAATAGCAACCTTGGATGCAATGGATGCAGGAAAGTTGTTTAGTGCTGTTAAGACATTAGAAGTACCAAATTTAGCAGAAGTTCTTTGTTATTATGCCGGTGCAGCAGATAAAATTTATGGAACGACTCTCAAGATGTCAAGCGAGATACAAGGATACACGTTGTTCAAACTAATTGGTGTTGTTGGACACATTATTCCTTAGAATTTCCCAAGCCAGTTGTTTGCGTATAAGGTTTCCCCTACATTAGCTACTGGTTGCACCATGGTTGTTAAACCTGCTAAACAGACTCCTCTTTCGGCTCTCTATTATGCTTATTTGGCTAAGCAAACAGCAATTTCGGATGGAGTAATCAACGTGGTAAAAGGATTTGGACATACTACTGGTGCTGAGCTTAGCTCTTATATGGATGTAGACAAGATAAGTTTCACTGGGTCAACAGAAGTAGGACGTCTAATAATGCAAGCTGGAGCTACAAGCAATTTGAAATCCGTATCACTAAAACTCGAAGGCAAGTTGCCTTTTATAGTATTTGATAATGTAGATGTGGATAAAGTTGCCCCACTTGCTTTTGATGGAAAAATATAAAACAAGGGAGAAATTTGTGTGGCTGGATTGTACCTTTTCATCTAAGAAGGAATTTACGATAAGTTGTTAAGAAATTGGAAGAGATAGCAAAAATATGGGTGGTTGGCGATCCTTTTGATCTAAATACTCGACATGGACCACAAATCGACAAAAAACAGTTCACGAGAGTACTTTCATACATCAAACATGGAAAGAAGGAGGGCGCAACATTGTTAACTAGAGGCAACATGTTGGATAGGAAGGGCTATTTTATCGAACCAACCATATTTATCGATGTCACTGATGACATGAAAATTGCAAAAGAAGAAATATTTGGACCTTTTTATCAGTAATGAAGTTCAAGACTGCGGAGGAGGTAATCAAGAGAGATAACTGTACAAAGTATGGATTAGCAGCAGGTGTAATGACCAACAACTTGAACATTGCTAACACAGTTTCAAGATCGATACGTGCTGGTGTTATCTGGATAAATTGTTACCTTACTTTGGATCCAGATTGTCCATTTGGAGGATACAAAAGAAGTGGCTTTGAAAGAGATTTGGGAATTGGAAGGACTTCATAAGTAGTTCAAGTTAAATCTGTAGCCACTCCTATTTACAACTCTCCTTGGTTGTAAATTTGTAGAAAACAAAGTGCAACATATTAGACATTATTACTATTGTCATAGAGAGTCAGGGGTCTATCAGAAACTACCTCTCTATCTCACATTTGAGGTAGTGGTATGGACTGCGTACACTTACCCTCTCCTGACCCCACTTGGTGGGACTATACTGGGTATGTTGTTGTTGTACAGAAACCTTTTGACCATTATTTTGGCAGGCTTCCAAATCCCTTAGATTCTTGAGGGTAACACTCAAATTTGAACTAATGGTCACAAAAAAGAATGGTATATCTGCATTCAACTAATGCTTCAGGTCCCCAAAAAAAGAAATGTCATGGATTGAAACCTTTAAAGATTATATAATCGTTAACTTTTTACCTGCGGTGCTTGCTATACTACTCATTACAAGCTCTAGATAGAGATTCAACATCACTCTTAACTCTGCGTTTATGAGATGAAGCAAAATCTTCAGGTACAAGCCAATATCCAAAAAGGCTAATATCTCTTTAACATATCGTTTTTGACCATAAAAATGATTTAAGAAAAATTTCAAACTAAAATAGATAACAAGCGAACTAATCCCAATATCTTTAGGTATAAGCCAACTATTATATTTCAACAAAATAAAATTGTTCTTAATCATTTCAATGATTAGCCATATCCTTTATTGGTGATTAATCCCAAATTCCAGCTACAACAAGAAACAAAAGCCAAACATGCATCTATTATTAGACTTCTAACTAAAACAAATTCAAATTTAACTTTCAAATTAATGAAATAGTATTGATGAAGGTAAAAGGAAACAAAAAGCACACCGTGATGCTGTGAATCTCTATGAATGGAGCGGGATGATGGATTATGCCTCACTCGAGTTCCAAAGAAGCCCGGAATTTGCACACGATAAAGCTAATGAAAAAGTCAAAATCCGATCGTACACAAACAAAAATAGAGTAAGAAGGAAAGTAATTGATATACCTTGAGAGGAGGATGGCGGTGGAAGAAGAAGGATTTAGAAGAACAAGTAATTCCTACAGTGGCATCTTAGAAGGTAATATGGAAAAGTAGGGTTTATTTTTGGCGAACTTGGTGTGGTGGGAATAAATAAACGTTGCAATAGCTTTTTTTCTCTAATAAAGTATTTCCACAGATAATTTTATGGCAACGGTTCAGACAATTGTTATGATAAGACACCCTATTGCAATGGTTTTTAAACAGCAGCAACTGTTATAGTATCAAATAATTCTATTAGAACAATTTTTTTTTGCAACGGTTATACCGTTGTAATAGGTCCTCTATTGCAATGCTTTTGGAACCGTTACCAAAAGTTTTGTTGCAATAGGGGTAATTTCTGGTAGTGTGTGTTCGCGAAAGAGAACCTTTGACCGTGTGACCTGGTCTTTTAAGCAACATTTTACCCTCTGATTAGGTCGTTTAAGCAATCAAAGTGTCATTTAAGCGACCATCATTGAGTATAAGACCCTATATTCATATTTTAAATATTTTGGGAGCTAAGAAGCTCCAATTTTGATGATTTTTGATGTATTTTTCTTGTATAATCCTTGTCTATCAATTTATAACTCTATTTTCCCCATTTCCCACGAAATTATATTTTATTTTTCATAATTTTCACCCAAATTGAGAATCAAAACCCCATATTCACTATTTTTGGGGATTAAGAGCTCGGATTTGGATAAATTCAAAGGAGCTTTTGAGATTCTTCTATCGGTAAGTTTTTTAATCTTATAATTATCATCTTCCCCTTGATTTTATCTTCAAAACAACTTCAAATTCTTGATTTCAAAATGGATTTTGGGGTTATTGTTGATAAAGCTTGAAAATGGTTTTTCTTTGATTTGAACATCATTTTAAACTCATTTTTGCATGGTTTTCTACTATAGACTCCCATGAGTATGGAAAACATATTTCAAAAATAAAATTATGGTTTTACCCTTTTTTATTTTCAAACCCATTTTTGGGGTTTGTTTTTATACCCATTTTGAATATGACAATATAGGCCTCATTTTACTCCTAACGATGTGTAGATTATAATTTTGATAGTGTGGTGGCATTTCGAGATCGTCGAGTGAAGATAGATGATTTATGGATGATTCAAGGAATTTTATTTTGGAATCGAGGTAGGCTTCTGCCTATTTTTCTCCATGAGATGTGTTTTATATATGTTGCATGTTAGATAGGAATGTTAGGATGTGATTTTAGGTAGAAAATCATGACTTAGATTAAACTATGAGTTTGGGGGCTAGAAGGGTGATTGACCCATAAGGTGAAATACTTATTATACTTTTATGATCCTATTACCTTGTTCATAGATTGAGTGAACTCATAGAATGATTATGATATGATGCTAGATATGGGATGAGATTTAGGTATTGGAAGCGTAATTAGTATGATTAATTTTATTTGGAATGATTAGACTATCTTGGAACTACAATTTAGGTGAAATTGACTTAGTTACCCATGTTTTAGGTGAAATTGCTACCTTAGGACTAATTATGGCTTATTAACATTTAGGAATGAATTTAGATCTCTTAGCCTAGTTCGGGGTAGAGATTGCCTAAATATCAATTTTAGAGATTAGAAGTGGATATGATTAGTTTATTTGGAATGATTAGGCTATCTTAGAACTACAATTTAGGTGAAATTAACTTAGTTGCCCATGTTTTAGGTGAACTTGCTACCTTAGGACTAATTATGGCTTATTTAACATTTAGGAATGAATTTAGATCTCTTAGCCTAGTTTGGGGTAGAGATTGCCTAAATATCGATTTTAGAGATTAGAAGTGGATCCTTCTGACCCACCTTAGGCCAAGACTTGTGTTAGACTTTGTGGACTTATTTACGCATGTTAACATAGTTGAGACTAATGAGCATATCACGACTCAATTTATGAGTCATGGTGGAACGTACTCTATCTCGCCAGTAGGTAATCTGAACCGTAGCTAAAGCTAATTGCAAAGGGCTAGCTTGGTGGAAAATATCTCAAAAGGGAGAAATACCACTCATAAATAAGCAAGGCAATATGAATAGTTTGAAAGGTAACCATAACATAGAAAACTATCCCATGACTTGGAAGAGTCTGTATAAGAGCTACTACACATACACCACAAGTTCTAGAACAGTCAATATAATTCATTTTGAAACAAAATACTAGACATACATAAATAGAAGGAGAAGGGGCAACTTTAACTCCAAGAACTCACCCTATCTCCAAAATCTACCACTGTACAATCCTCGAATCAATGGTGGCAGCTGGTGCTCGGATCTGCACCAAAAAAGTACAGAAGTGTAGTATGAGTACTTGGGAGGCTGAAGAAGACATGAAGTCTAAATATTCATTCTTGTTCTCCTGGGTTGAATAATCATGCTTGAGGTATGCATTTTTCTTTTCCCATATTTTTTCGAATTTTGGTTCATGATTTTGGGGTTGTATTTTTGTCTTATAATTGTGCTAAGGAATACCTTGATTCATTATTCAGGGATGAATGATCATGGGGGGAGAATGTAACACTCTAGATTTTTAGCCTCTGAAAATTTCTCAACTTTTATGCTCACTACCCAAGTAATGACTCACCTAACTGGTTGTGACTACTCATTACGAGTCGTAGACAAACTAGTGAGGAATACCCAAGTTTCTGTTCATGTCACAACTGGACCCTTAAGATTCATAAGGTGAGGTCACGAGTCGTAGGGTGTTACTCGTGACCAAATCAGTGAAAGGGGTCTAAGAGTTTGCCCAGATTACGAGTCCAGGCTATGACTCGTAGCCAATCATCACGAGTTATGATGTGACCCGTAATGACTGGGCAACATTTTACTGTACTTCTAAGTAAGGGAACTTTGGTTATTTTCCTCTTTCTCTAATTAAAAACCACATCCATAAAACACCATTGCATCCTAACATATATCAATTACACCTCTAGCATCTCTTAAATCTCTAAGCAAGGACAATTAGGATTTTTTGAGGGATTGGTCATCTAGGGCTCAAAGGGTGATTTCTTCTTGAAAATTCTCATTGTATCAAGCATGCATCTCTTCCCTAAAGCTTGTTTTGTTAAAAGCATGTGTTTAAGATCACTATCCATGTGATTTAATTATTGATTTAAAAATTGGGTTGAGGGCTTTTGGGTACTATTAATTGAATTGCTTTTCCCATGGATTTTATGAATCATTTATGTTTTGAATTGATAGGTTTTTAACTAATTGGGTACATGGGCATGACAAATGGGAACAGGGGGTCGTGGATTCCCCCAAATTAATTTGATAAACTTGTGGGGGTCGTGGACTCCCTAAATAAATAAATTTTGGTATTGGAATTGGTAATAACCTTAACCCACCTTATGAAATTGGCTTTAACATAAGGATATATGCACATTGAAACCAAATTTGAATTATTGGATTGCATAAAAGGCTAATGGAATACAAATGTCTTTGAAAGGCCTTTATGGCCATGAATTGGTTTTAAATTGAACCTTAGGGGTCATGGATTCCCCCTAGTTAATGAAAAATTGGACCATGGGGGTCGTGGCTTCCCCCAAGTTGATGGTTAATGGAAACGACATAATGATATTAGCTTGCAAGCGTAATTGGTATGATGATACCAACGGTAAGTTCCTAATAGATGGTCCTTGGTTTTATGAATGAGAATGTGTAAATATTTTAATTGGGCTTAAAGGGGGTTGTGTAGCTGGCTGTGAAGGTGGAGGTCTTGAGGGACCGATACTGCAAACCCATATTTGCCATGGTGGGGTTTGGTCTTAATGTCTGTGTGCTTGTGTCATACCTTAAATTTATTTATCATGGATTGGTGAAGGGCTGTAATTCCCCAACCTTCCTTGATACCTCCGATTCGTACGGCTAACAGGCATTAGGTCCCTTCCGATGGGGGGAACCGGACCCATATAGCCTATGGGTGCCTTTTATGATGGTTAAAGCTACACAGTCTAGGTTAATATTTTAACTCTTATTCTAAACCTTCTTCCCTATCCTGACATATTATATATATATATATGTATTTTATTGTGTGCATGCGATTTTGGATGATTGATCATAACATTATTTTATCCCTTTCCTAAGTTACATGCTAGCACTCGCCCTGCTAACCGTCCCCATATGCTGTATCCCCATGTGATGCATGGTTCGTAGATACTTTTGGTTCCTTTTGAAGTGGTAGATGATTTTTGGATTATTCCTGAGTCAACTTTCAAATGGTGAGTTTCCATTTTTCGAAAGAACCTTATTTCATAGTCTTGTCTTTACTTATATCTTAGACTATTTTTGTGGGTTCTTTTTATTTTGGATATGGTCGGGGGAATGTCCCAACCTAGGTTGATATTTATTTCTTAGAGGCTTTGTGGACAAAGTGTGGGTGGATTGTGTTGTGGATTCTTAGATCCCCCTTGTTATTGATTTTCCTATCTTGTTATATGTTCAAAACTCATCTCTATCTTATTATGTGTTTGGAACTCATCCGCTACTAGTTATATTATGTTCTGGTTGGCCAGGCTAATGGGGGTGGTCTTCGGTCCTTAGCGGACTTGAGATACCCGTCACGACTAGGCCCTTGTTTGGGTCGTGACAGGCTTGGTATTGGAGCATAGGTTCATGGTCATTGGGTGTCCACAAAGACGTGTCAAATAGAGTCTCTTTTATGGGTGTGTAGCGCGCCACACTTATAAGGGAGAGCATACGAGGAATTTAAAAATGTTTCCCTTTTCTTGTGCTCTTTTTTCTGGGCTATAGAGTCTAAGGTCTTGAAAAATCCTCTAATATCCATTTGCTCGCATTTTAGATCATTTCTCCTTGATGATATGATGCTCGTGGAAACTTGTCTATCCCACTTAAGGAGAAGATATTTTGGGTGATTTATACATTTGATTCGAGGGTGTGGAGTTTGCCGCACACCAGATTAAAGTGGTAGCTTATCAGTGGTATGAGGAGGGGATGCAGTTGAGGGATGATTATGCTGAGCTTGCTATATGGGATGAGTTTTCTGGTGCTTTCCTTGATCGTTTATTTCCTCAGAAGTTGAGGAAAGCTAAGGTAGAGGAGTTTGTAGATTTGAAGAATGGAAAGATAATTGTAAAGGTGTATACTTTGAAGTTTCACCAGTTATCTCATTATGCCCCGGAGATTGTGTCTAGTTTGAGGGAAAGAATGAGAAAGTTTGCTTCGTGTTTGTCTTAGGATTTGGTATTAAAGTTTAAGACAATAATGTTGAATAATGACATAGATATCTTTAGGTTTGTGGTGTATATACAATAGTGGAAGATGCAAAGAAAGAACATGCAGAAATAGAAGAAAGACGGAGAAATTTTTTTAGATATTCATAGCAGGGTGGAGGTCAAAAAAATAGTGGTAGAGATGATAGGCAGTGGAGCAAGAGGAAGACATGAGGAAGCTCTAGTTCTTATTCTAAAACTAGTGCCCCATATTCTAAACTGTCTAGTGATCGTCACTTATAGACTAATAGTGGGTTTAAGGCACAAGGTGCCAGTCTCAAGAAAGTAGAGCCCAGTCAACCCTACTTTATCCTCCTTGCATATTTTATTAGCAGATGCACCGCGGTCAATGTGATGAGGGGAGGAGTAGGTGCTACAACTGTGGTCAACCGGGGCATTTGCAGCGACACTGTCCAACTAAGGTTACTTCTAGTGCTAATAAAGTTTTGGTAGCCATTTCTTCAGCTTCTACATCAAAGGGTGCTACTTTTGGTACTGGCACCAATGGGAATCGTCTTCATTTTTTTGCCACCCATTAGAAATCTGAGGCATCTCCTGATATCATTACTGGTATGTTGAACTACTTGATCAAGGTTCTACCTTTTCTTATGTGACCCCTTATGTGGCTATTTATTTTGGTTTTGGTCCCAAGAGTATTTCTTAGCCTTTCTTTGTGTCTACCCCGGTGGATGATTCTGTCGTGGCTAGAAAAGTCTATATGGGTTGTATGGTTTATATCTTTCATAGAAAGACATTGGTGGATTTGATAGAGTTAAACATGGTGGATTTTGATGTGATTTTGGGGATGGATTGACTCCATTTGTGCTACGTTCTCTAAGTTGTCGGACACGTAAGGTCAGTTTCCAATTCCCATATGAATTGGTAATAGAATTGGAGGGAATTTTCTTAGTGCCTAAAGAAAGGTTCATTTCTTATCTTAAAGCCCAAAAGTTGATTTTCCAAGGGTGCTTATATCATCTGTTCGAGTTAAGGATTCTAGTTCTGAGGGTCTTTCTTTGCAATCTATTTTGGTGGTTGACGAATTTCCTAAAGTATTTTTTTATGATCTTCCTAGTATTCCTCCTGATAGAAAATAGACTTTGGGATTGATCTTCTATTGGATACCTGTCCAATCTCTATCCCTCCTTATAGAATGGCTCCGACTGAGTTGAAAGAACTAATGAGTAGTTAAAGGATCTTCTTGATAAAGGTTTCATCCGTCCTAGTGTCTCTCCGTGGGGTGCTCCTATGCTTTTTGTGCATAAGAAGGATAGGTCTATTTTGATGTGCATAGACTATCAACAGTTGAATAAGGTGACAGTGAAGAATAAGTATCCTCTTCCTAGGATTGATGATCTCTTTGACCAGCTTCAGGGTGCTAGATGCTTCTTTAAGATTAATCTTCGGTCAGGTTATCATCAGTTGAAGATTAGGGAGGCTGATACCCCTAAGGCTGCTTTCTAAACTCGATATGGTCATTATGACTTTTTAGTTATGTCATTCAGGTCGACTCATTTTCCAACTGCATTTATGGATCTTATGAATTAGGTATTCAGACAGTTTTTGGATTTGTTTGTTATCGTATTCATTGACGATATCTAGGTTTATTCTAAGAGTAAGGAGGACCATGACAACCACCTCTGAATAGTGTTGCATATTCTTAAGGATCAACGATTGTATGTCAAGTTTTTGATGGGTGAGTTTTTTTAAATGTTGTGACCCTTCTTGGTAATGTTGTTTCTAGCGAGGGGATTCTGGTGGATCCACAGAAAATTAATGTGGTGAAGAAGTGTCCTAGACCAACGACTCCAATCGATATTCAGAGCTTCTTGGGTTTAGCCTAATCTTATAGGAAGTTTGTAGAGAGCTTCTTTTCTATTGCTGCTCTGTTGACTGAGTTGGTCCAATAGTAGTACCACCACCATCACCACCAACAATGGTACGACAAGTAGTAGTAGAGGAAAAAGATGATGAACAATAAGAAGATGATAATGAAAAAGAAGAAGAAAACAATGATGATGATGAAAAAGAAAAATAGCAGAAACAATGAACAACAACTAGAGAGAAAAATGCACCAAAAGCAAAGAGAGAGAAAACAAGAGCACCAACCGTGTTTTTTCTTCCACTTTTAGCTATTAGGATTTTATATTGGGTCAAAGTATAAAATAAAACACATGAGTAGGATTCTCACAGATGGGTCAAATTTTCTGAGTCCATCATTTAAATTTTGTCACCTACACTCAATAATTAAGACTTAAGTGACGTATACCTAATTTTGAAAATTTTTGTCACCCTTAATTCATTGTCCCCTTCCTTACTTTCGATGTATAGTATGAGTACATTTTTTTCCCTTTACACCTCGAATATTTTTAAATTTTCCATGGTCATTTGTCTCTCAACTTCTATTTTTATTTCTTTTTTTTTTTACTTTTTATTTTTTCTTGATTTTTCTTTTCTATTTTTCCTTGTTTTAATTCATTCGTCGCAACCATTATTTTTTTTATTTTATATTTTTCCCCTTTTTATTTAATTCTATATATTTCTTTCTTCCCTTTTTAAATTCATTTGACTAAACCTCTATTTTTCTTTTATTTTTTTATTTTTTTCATTTCTCATTTTTTTCTTTTTTTCTCAAACTCTATTTTTATTATTCTTCTCTTTTTTATTTTTTCGTAATCTTTATTCTTTTCTTTATTCTTCTCTTTTTTCTTTTTTCTTTATTCTTAACCTTTATTTTTTATTCTCTTGTTTTACTTTTTTTTTTTTTTATCAATCTTGTTTGTTCTCCATTTTTTCCTTGCCTTTTTTCCTTTTTGTCAACTTCTATTATATTCTGCTAATAAATAGAAAGTTGTATAATCCACAAAGGGATATTTTTTCTTTGGCGTCGAAGTAAATTTAAGGGTGCGATTTATTGTTTGGAAGTACTTTGGGATAAGTCTTGTCTTTTAGGAAAGAGTTATAGAACATTTGATAAATCAAGACTCAATGTGGTCGTGTCAACACTTGCCCATGACGTAACTTGTATTTTTTGGAGGTTCTTGGGCTAAGTCTTATCTTAGAGGCAAGATGTCACGACCCGAACTATGGCCTGGCCGTGACGTGTATCTCAAGTCCTACGTGGACCGGAGATCGCCCCCGACACCTAACCAAACCAAACACAGCACACCCCAAAGTTTGCTAAATTTTGAGCATATAACAAGATAGCCTATAATAGTCTAAGAAATTTTTAAATACATGTTTCTAACCAACCATCATTGACCGGCCAGGCAACCGACCGACACCGCCCAGTAACTAATTCCTGCATTGCGTTGGGATAAAGTGTTCGAAGACGGTTAGCAGGGTGAATGCTAGCATGTAACTCGGGGATTAGGATAACATAATGATATAATAAACAATTTAAAAATAACTCAAAACTAATGCACATAATCAAATGTAAACACATATATATATATCACATGACAATATAAGGAACAAGGCTTAACATGCACATAATCATTTGTTGGATTTAGCTTCAGTTTCGGCCCTAGTGCTGTAACATGAATCCAACATATAAGTCATCTTTTGCAATAGATTAAACATCTGTTGTATTCATATTACAAAACTAATCCAACGAGCCGGTCATTTGTAGCAATAGATGACTTACCTGTTAGAATTACTTTAACAATAATGAAAACTATCCAACAACTATTGTAAATGAATACAACTATATTGGATAAGCAACTAAAAATTGTTGAAGAAACAATATATATACCCAGATGAGAAATTGAACCAAAAATCATTATTTTACTTACCTTAGTGCCTAGTGATATACGAATAAAATTTGATCTAAATATTTGGTCTACTAGTAGTACCACCACCACCACCACCAACAATGGTACAACAAGTAGTAGTAGAAGAAAAAGATGATGAACAATAAGAAGATGATAATGAAGAAGAGGAAGAATAAAATGATGATGATGAAGAAGAAAAATAGCAACAACAATGAACAAGAACTAGAGAGAAAAATGCACCAAAAGCAAAGAGAGAGAAAACAATAGCACCAACCATGTTTTTTCTTCCACTTTTAGCTATTAGGATTTTATATTGGGTCAAAGTATAAAATAAAACACATGAGTAGAATTATCACAGATTGGTCAAATTTTCTGAGTCCATCATTTAAATTGTCACCTACACTCAATAATTAAAACTTAAGGGTGACACAAGGTCTGCTAAATTTTGAGCATATAACAAGATAGCCTATAATAGTCTAAGAAATTTTTAAATACATGTTTCTAACCAACCATCATCGACCAGCCAGGCAACCGACCGACATCGCCCAGTAACCAATTCCTGCATTGTGTTGGGATATAGCGTTCAAAGATGGTTAGCAGGGTGAATGTTAGCATGTAACTCGGGGATTAGGATAACATAATGATATAATAATCGGTTGAAAAATAACTCAAAACCAATGCACATAATCAAATGTGTAAACATATATATATATATATATATATATATATCACATAATAGGATAGGGAACAAGGCCTAACATTCTTTTCAAAACTTTAGTCTAGATTATGTAGCACAACTATCATATAATAGTACCCACGGGCTATATAGGCCCTAGCTCGCACCCCGTGGTTGGGCCCCAATGCATTTAGCTGCGTGACCCAGAGAATAATCTCATATATAAGCAAATGGGTAACACGAACCTCCTATGTTTTACCATGGTGACTTATCACCCGATAATATAATGATTTATGGGGGACTCGTACCTCCCTAATCATGAAATAATAATAAGGGGGACTGGAACCTCCCTGGTCACTTTGACCCTCCGTTGGCAAATGCAGTTTGCAGTATCGACCACTCGGACCTCCACTTTCACGAGTCAGCGACACAATCCTTATTTAAGACAAATTAAAACAATTATCACACATTTTCATTCATTTAACCACATTCCAAATTAAGACATACATTATTTATATCATTATACCAACTACACTTGCAAGGTAACAACAACATGCCAAAATAATTCCCATTAACTTGGAGAAAACAACTCCCTTTGTTTATTAATACATAGAGAGGGTCACCGACCTCTTTTGTTCATTAAATCATACCATTGTATTTCAAATACCTCTTTATATTATTCAATAGTTCAATACTAGTTCAATTTTACAAAGTCCCACAGTTCTCATAATCAAAACCAATATCACATTATGGGGTTGGGATCATAAACACTTCAAAAGTCACAATTTTGGGAAAATATAATGCCTCAACTCTGTACCCCGGATGCTACATAGTGCTCATAATCTCGAAGGACCGCAAGCTAACCCATGACTGGTACCTGCTGCAATAACTGAATAATAATAATACTATGATATTAGAATTTAGGCAGAAACTTGCCATAAGGTTCAAATCTATAGATAAAACTGAATACGGTATAACAATACTAAAACTAAAATATCTGTCTGAAAATACTTCTAGTATGAAAAGCCTCTAAACTGTTTGAACTGTGGAGTTGATGAGACAAGCCCTCAACTAACTCTAACTACTGAAATAAACTAAGTACTAAAAATACTGGAATAATAAATCTGTCCTCAAACAATGAGGACTCACTACTAGACTAATACTGATAGATCAAGCTGCAAAGTATGATCGGGAGCCCATGTATCTGAACCTATATTATAAGACATCATAGCGTAAAAGGAAAGTATGCATCAGTACTTTGAATGTACTAGTATGCTAAGTTAGGTAGGCTGATATGCATGGGTTCATATGCATTAACATTAACTGACTGAATAGTATGATCATAACTGAAAAAGATTACATGCATGAATGTTTAAACTGTAACTGAGGTCATGGTAACACTGAATACTGAGTTCTGAATCACTGCCTTACTGATATCTAAGTTTACTGATACTGTATTACTATTAATTGAGTGACTGTGTTTGACAGTCCTGATTTCTGTAGAACTAAACTAAGTTCTATTCTGAAGACCTAAACTGAGACTATGGGAGGTAATCATTAATCGACATGCCCCCCTTTGAATGGATTGGGGTCTAACTTGTAACCTTAGTTGGAAAGGTGTCAATACCGTGCCATGGGTAAGGACAAGCTGAGTCACCCTCATTTGGTAGGTGCTCTGAAAGAGAATGGTGGGACCCTCAATTGGCAGGTTAAATCACCTTATTAACCCTCAATTGGCAGGTTGATATCTTAACCTACGCTAGCTACGTAAACTCAAGGACTGCTTCTAAGGATCATACCCACTACTGGCAGGTGAGTCCCCGTCCTTGGGTTCACTCGAGAATGAATCCTACTCCCAACTGAATAGATGCTGAACTAATTCCTAGACTGTTCTAAGCTTGACTGAATTGTTACTGATTGTACTATTTGGCTGACCCAACCATAAGAACATTGTCCACCTAACTGCTAAACTGAATTGTTGGTTTTATGGACTAACTTATGCTAAAAACTTATTTTCGACTGGAGCCTTTCTTTGACAGTCTTTCTATAGAGTTCTAGTGGCTTTAGGGAGCAAGAAGTATTGTCATGGCTGAATAAAACAACTGAATAAGAAAATCACATCCTGGCTAAAATTCTGTAATATGAGTTGGGGCCCACGAAACATCATCTAAGATGAAGTGATAAGCCTTACGCACTACAACTATAAATTTTCAAGCTTAGTATATCCCTTGAATACCCTATCAACTGTACTCTTCACCTTAGTACAGCACATCACCTGAGTCTACTGAAAATATTCATATGGGTGCTGAGCACGAGTACATAAACATACTAACTTATCTGATTAGCTGAATGGTTGATAGCTGAATTCTTGGTCATGTAATATTGAACTGCACTTAGTCTGAACAGCTGGACGGGAACTGTAGGGTATTATACATATGAGGTAAGGACTGACTGTGTAACATGAGATAAATGAGCTTGAATTCGTGAAAACTATATTATTTAAGAATGCAAGACCAAGCGTATAACATGATTCTCAAATATTCTATAAACTGAGGTACTGAAATACTGATAATTGAATAACTAATAACTGTATGCTATGGTCAAGCAAACCTAAAACTGGACTGAGTTTTTGATATGATTACTGGACTGAGACTGTGACTGAGACTGTAACTAAGATGGTAACTGAGACTGTACTAGAACTAAATACTGGGTTCTGATAGCTATATTATAGAGACTAATATAAATTGAGGATCTAGATAGACACTCACACTCAGCGTTTTCTTAACTTTTCATCTTACAAAAAATTCTGATTTTCCTCCCTTCATGCACTAAATACTACTTCCTACTAGCCATTTGCTTTCACACTAACCTGACAGTCAAGCCTGTCTTTATAACTACAGCCTCATGTAAAACAAGTATGCAGTCGCTCAACACTACATCATTTCATAAGGAGAGTTCATTGAAGGGTTAAAACATTAGGACCCAAAGCATGAATGAATACTATACCGAACTCGACACTTTCTGAGGCTTGAGGAATAGAATGTCAACATCATAGATTCACCAAGAGACTTAAACTGAGGATATGTGTGACATAATTTGAATTTAGCTGATCATTAGGGGTATAACATGAGTCATGGGAACTGAACATACTGTAAAGCATGACATGAGCTCATGAGTCATGAGCTGCATAACCTGAGTCTGGATTTTCTATATTCATAGAACATAATTCGTAATGCTGAGTGAACGTGAACTCCTTATACTAGGAACTGTAAGCGTGCATGATTGCTAACGTACACGAGTATGGGCTATGATCATAGAGCTGGCATGTAAGACATGAATAGATATCATGATAATTGATGGGTTTCGAGAGTCTGGAATATGATTCTGAGATGATCTGCGTTATCATTCTCGCTACGAGAATGGACAAGAGTGTCATTGCTTAAGGATATTATGAACATGTCCAAGTACTTCTTGAACACACGGTTCATCAAGCCCATGAAAGCTGCTGGGGCATTAGTAAGACCAAACGACATGATTAAGAATTTGAAGTGACCATACCGAGTTCTGAAAGCTGTCTTTGGAATGTCACCGTCTCTAACTTTGAGCTGATGATAGCCTAATATGAGATCTATCTTAGAAAAGTAACTAGCACCCTGAAGTTGGTCAAACAAGTCATCAATTCTGGGAAGTGGATACTTGTTCTTGATTGTGAGTTTATTTAGCTGATGATAGTCTATACACATTCTGAGAGAACCATCTTTCTTATGCATGAATAGAACTAGTGCACCCCACGGGGATACACTGGGTCTGATGAATCCCTTATCTAGGAGATCTTTCAACTGTTCTTTTAATTCTTTGAGTTCTGTGGAAGCCATTCTATATGGTAGGATAAAGATAGGCTGAGTATGAAGGTCTATTCCACAGTCAACTTCCCTTTCGGGAGGAACTTCGAGAAGATCTTCAGGGAATACATCTGGGAATTCATACGCTACTGATACTGACTCAAGAGTAGCGGTTTATGAACTAGAGTCCTTGACTCTAATGAGATGGTAGACATATACCTTAGATATTGTTTTCCTTGCCCTAAGGTAGGAAACAAACTGATCCTTAAGTGCTGAAGTGCTACCCCTCCAATCTAGGATGGGCTCATTTGGAAACCAGAACTGGACAATTCTATTTTTGCAGTCGACAGAGGCATAGCAGGAATAAAGCCAATCCATGCCAAGAATGACATCAAAATCGATCATCTCTAATTCGACTAAGTCTGTTGAAGTGACTTTCTGAGACACCATAACCTGACAGTTCCTGTATACCTACTGGGCTATGATAGATTTACCCACAGGGGTAGAGACTAAGAAAGGCTCTTCTCGAATTTTGGGACTGACTCCGAAGTCTACAGCTATATAAGGAGTTAAAAAAGACAAAAAAGCTCCTGGATCTAGCAAAGCATAAACATGCAAATGATAAACTTGTAACGTACCAGTGACCATATTAGGAGAACTTTTCTACTCCCATCAAGACTGAATTGCATAGAGTCTGTTTGGGCGTTGCCCACTGGTAGCACCAGAAGCGACACCCTGCTGATTTGGGCGACCAGATTGAGCTGAGAGACGATTGTATTGACCCTGGGAACCTGACTGGGGACAATCTCTGACTCTGTGACCTGGGTTGCCACACATAAAACACGCATCACTGCCAGCCCTGTAAATACCCTGGTGGTTTCTGCCATATTGTAGACAAAGGGTATTGGTTCAGCCATTCTTTGGCCTAGATGTTCTGGCCCTCTTATTCTTTCTCCCCTTTTTCCTATGCCTCTCCTCCTTACTCTACGGATCATGAACCATAAGCTTATATAGGATAGCGACCAGCTAATTATTCCGAGAAACTATAGAATGAGCTAAGGAGGTTAAAGCATCTCTAAACTCAGTGTGAGAAACATGCTCATTCTGGGGATCTACCTGAACGTGCGGATGGGCTAACTGGTTTTTGTTACTTTTTTCTTTACCTTTTATGGAAGACATGTTCTGGAAACATTAGGAAGAGATAAATTAGACTGAGATTTTAACTTGAGCTCATGCTCACTCACACGACATAATTACTGAAAGAAAGGAAACTTTTTCTAAAACATCTAATAGCCTCCTGTCCATAAGTGTGGTGCGCTACACACCCATGTACAAGACTTTGCTAGATATGGATTTCAGACTTCCTAAGATTCTGTTGAACCTTAGGCTCTGATACCAAGTTTGTAACGCCTCGAGTCTGTACCCCGGACGCTACACGGTGCTCATAATCATGAAGGACCACAAGGTAACCCATGACTGGTATCTTCTGCAATAAATGAAAAATAATAATACTGTAATATGTAGAATTTTGGCACCATAAGGTTTAATATGTAGATAAAAATAAATACGGTATAACAATACCAAAACTAAAATATCTGTCTGAAAATACTTCTAGTCTGAAAAGCCTCTAAACTATCTGAACTGTGGAGTTAATGGGACAAGCCCCCAACTAACTCCAACTATTAAAATAAATTGAGTACTGAAAATGCTGGAATAATAAATTTGTCCTCAAATAATGAGGACTCACCACTAGACTATTGTTGATGGATCGGGCTTCCAAGTATGATCGGGAACCCGTGCGTCTGAACCTATGATATAAGACATCATAGCACAAAAGGAAGGTATGCGTCAGTACTTTGAATGTACTGGTATACAAAGTGAGGTAGGATGATATGCATGGGTTCATACGCATTAACAATAACTGACTGAGTAACATGATCATAACTAAAAAAGTACATGCATGAATGCTTAAACTGTAACTGAGGTCATGGTAACACTGAATACTGAGTTTTGAATCATTGGCTTACTGATATCTGAGTTTACTGATACTATATTACTATTAACTGAGTGACTGTGTCTGACAGTCCTGATTTTTGTAGAACTGAACTGAGTTCTATTCTAAAGACTGCAGTTGAGACTATAGGAGGTAATCATCTAATCGACATGCCCCTTTCTGAATGGATTAGGGACCAACCTGTAACCCCAGTTGGAAGGGTGTCAATACTGTGCCACGGGTAAGGACAAGTTGAGTCACCCTCATCTGGAAGATGCTCTGAAAGAGAATGGTGGGACCCTCAACTAGCAGGTTAAATCACCTCATCAACCCTTAATTGGCAGGTTGATTTCTCAACCTACGCTGGCTATGTAGTTTTAGAACTCAAGGACTGCTTCTAAGGATCATACCCTCTACTGGCAGGTGAGTCCCCATCCTTGGGTTCACTTGGTGCTGAATTATACTCCCAACTGAATAGACATTGAACTGATTTGTAGACTGTACTAAGCTTGATTGAACTGTTAGTGATTGTACTATTTAACTGAACTGAACTGAGTTCACTGAGTTTTGTGGACTGACAGAATACTACCGACTTCTGTTAACTGTACTGCTGAGTTCTGAATTGAATACTGTGACTAACTTATGAATAATACTGAGATTTTCCTGAGTTCTGTAACTGACTGAAGCTCTAGGTAAACAGCTAAGTTTTCAGGTATTGAATACCCCCAGGACTCGATAGCATGAAAGGTAAATCATAGCAGAAGCTTGGAAAGCATAATTATGTGTACTTGTTCACAACTCATTCATGGAAACATTTTTATCAAACACTTACATGATATAGCTTGCACATAAGCTAACATGACATAATCTCTTTCCCTTATTAGTTCACATGAGTAATTCATCAAGCACTTGGTGAGCATACATCTGCACATAACACTAAACAACAAGTAGACATCATAATTCAAATCCCCATTGACAATTTCAAGGGTTTTACATGGATCCACATGATATTACATATATATCAATTAACCTCACATGAAACGTATCATAAAACATGGATTAGAATCCCAATTAATCATTATAAACATGAATATAATCAAACCCAACATGGAATTCATGAAATCCATAAACTTGAAGTTTTAAAAATAGTTTCTTGGACTCTAAGGGTGGAAGGGACCCTTGGATGAACACTTCAAATACCTTGATTACTACTTTCGAGAAGATTGGAGTGAGTTCTTGAGACTTGAATTCTTGAACTTGATGAGGCTAGGGCTTGCTCTTGAGAGACTTTATGAGTAAGAATGAGATTTTTACCCTATAGGCTGATTAACTTCATGTTAAGGCTGAATAAGGGTGGGGAAAATGACCCATTTTCCCCCATAACCCGTATTAAAATAATGCTGAACAGGGTTGTCCTCGCATCGCGAACCCTGCTTGGGTCAAGCAGCCATCGCGGCACGACCCTTACTTGGGTTGACTGGCCCTCGCGATGCGAGGCTATCGTGACCCCTCACTATCTTAGGTATCCAAACTCGGCCTTAATCCAGTTTAAAAAAATCTGAAACTAGCTTGAGATGACCCACAAGTGACCCTGATCATGAATCAATTTGAAAATCGATAAATTAAGGCCGAAAAGATCGTGAAATAGAGTCGCCAGCCTACGAAGGCTAAAATAAATTCTAAGTGTAAACACTTAGCTGAAATTTCTAAGTCTGGGAACTCTTTTCAAGCTTTAACAGACTAAGTTAAGCTTAGAATTTTGCAGGGTCTTATAGAAAATCACAATTTCCTAGTTCATTCACCATACCCATGCACCACAAGTTCAAAACCATATTAAAATCTTGAAAATCATATATAAACTAGGAGAATATTATTCAATCAACGTTCAAAACCACAAGCCCTTGTTTCTAAACCATCATAATAATCTCATGAACAATGCTTTTAATCACATGCTTTTACAAAATTAACAATGAGGGAGGAGTAACATGCCTATAATAGTAAGATGTACGGAGAGTAGTCACCCTTAAGTCCCCTAATTGTTCAACCTCTAGAAAACTCTAAGTGCTTTAACCTTGAGAATTTAGGAGTATTTGAGACATTACATAGATTGTTTCTGAGAGATAATGACACACTATATAGGTTATGAGATGTGGGTTTCTATTTGATTAAGAGGGGAAATGTATAGAATTCCCTCAAATTAAAAGATGAAAAGTGCTGCCTTTGATTACGATTCAACCCCTTGACTCGTAACCATTCCTTGGATTCATCGCTACAAGTCATAACCAACGCACCCTACACTATTATCCTTACGAATTAATGGCACCACTCATAAGGGGACCTTACAACTCATAGGGTCCAGGCGTAGTCAACACAGAAACCAATTTGGGACTTACACTAGACATCCTAAGATTACACTTAAAGACTCATACCATATCCTTACGGCTCTTAGTACACCACTCGTACTTAGAGCAGAATCAAGCCACAGTCTTACTTGTTTGGTTACGACTCGTCCCAACGAATCATCAAGACACCTTATGACTCATAGGGTCTAGTCGCAACCAGGGCAGTAAGCTCAAATATCAAGAAATTTTCAAGGGCCAAAATCTGGGGCATTTTAATTCTTCCTCACTTTAGGTCATTCGTTCTCGAATGATGGCCCAAGGCAGTTTCTAAAATGATTTGACTCTATATACCTCTGATCTTACCTTTGACAAACTCAAAAAATAAAGATACTAAGAAAATCACTCTTTCCTTTAACAAAGTTAGAAAACAATGATGTTAAGAATAACATATACCTTAAGCACGATTATCTGGAACGGAAAACAAGAATGGATACTTCTACTTCATGTCCTCTTCGGCTTTCTCAAGTAGCCTATTCAACCTTGTGGTTCCTCTGTAAAGACTTTACTAAAGCCACGTACTTCATATGAAACCGACGAACTTGCTAATCCAAAATTTCAATTGGGAATTCCCCATACTATAAAGAATCCAAAATACCCACCTTCCCCAAAGGAATAACCGTCAAAAGATCACCCATACACTTCCTCAACATCGAAACATGAAACACCGGATGAATGGAGCTCAAACTTGGAGGTAACTCAAACTCATATGCAGCACTACCAACCTTCTTTAAGACCAATTACGGGCCAACATACCACGGACTGAGCTTCTCCTTTTTCCTAAACCGCATTACGCCCTTCATGGGAGATACCTTCAAGAACACCTAATCGCCAACCTGAAACTCTAACTCTCTAAGCCTCATATTCTCATAAGAATTTTATGAGACTTTGGGAAGCTGTAAGTCTATCCTGAATTACCTTTACCTTCTCCATCGCTCTGTGATCCAAATACGGGCCAAAGATCATTGCCTCACCAACTTCAAACCACCCAATAGGAGATCTACACCTCCTACCATATAATGCCTCAAACAAAGCCATGCTAATACTAGAATTGTTGCTATTATTATACGTAAATTCTATAAGAGGAAAATGATCAAACCAACTACTACCATAGTCAATTACGCAAGCTGAAGCATATCTTCCAATCTCTTAATATTTCTTTCCCCTTGCCCATCTGACTATGGGTGGAAAGTAGTATTAAGGCTCACCTTAGTTCCCAAACCTCTCTGAAACGAATGCCAAAAGTGTGATGAGAACTGAGTACCATGATTTGACAAGATAGAAACAGGTGCCCCATGTAACCTCACAATCTCTTGGTGGGAAGAACATCGCATAATCCTCTGCCGAATAATTAGTTCTTACTAGCAAGAAGTGACCAAACTTAGTCATCCTATCCATGATGACCCAAATTGAATCAAACTAATTCTGAGACCAAGAAACACTGGTAACGAAATCTATATTAATTATCTCCATTTCTACACAGGCAGTTCAATCTCATGAGTCAACCCACCGGGCCTTAAGTGCTTAATATTTACTTGTCGACACACCATGCATTTAGCCACAAAATTGGCCACATCTCGCATCATATTTTTCCACCAATAAATCACCTTAAGATCATGATACATCTTCATCGAACCAGGATGAATGACATAACTTGACTTATTAGCCTTAACCAAGATCATCTCTTGCAACCCATCTACATTGGGGACACGCAATCAGCCTTGGTACCTCAAGATACCATCTCCACCAATCTCAAAAGATACAACCTTTTGCTGACCCATATCTTTCTTAATCTTTATTAAGACAGGATCCAGTAACTGCTTCTCTCTTATTTCAGCAACAAGGGATGACTTCACCACCTCTTGCTCAAACATACCACCATCCTCAGAGTCCAAGAGACGAATTCCAAGTTTATATAAATGGTGAATATTTTTCACGAACTCCTATTTATTCTTATCTACATAAGCTAAAATCCTCATGGATAACCTGCTAAGAGCTTCAACAACCATATTAACGTTACCTAGGTGATAATTGGAGACTTATGTTGTAGTCTTTCAACAACTCAAGCCACCTCTTCTACCTGAGATTCAACTCCCTCTGGGTGAACACATATTGCAGACTCTTATGATAAAAAAAAGATATCTATATAGACTTCATATAGATAGTGATACCAAATCTTCAATGCAAACACCACAACTAATAATACCAAATCTTCAATGCAAATAACACAGCCAATAACTCTAGGTCATGAGTCAGATAATTCTTCTCATGAGCTTTAAACTGCCTAGATGCATAGGCCATCACCCTACCATGCTTCATCAACACACAACCAAGTCCCACACGGGATGCATCGCAATAGAAAACTAAACCATCAGTACCCTCGAGTAGAGTCAAAACTAGAGCTGAAGTCAACTTATCTTTGAGCTTCTTAAAACTACCCTCACAAGTGTCAGACCATAAGAGCATCAACTTCTTCTAGGTCAACTTAGTCAATAGGGCAGCTATAGTCGAGAAACTCTCCAAAAATCTCCTATAATAATTGGCTAAACCCAAGAAGCTCTGAATATTAGTCGGAGTCATAGGCCTAGGCCACTTCTTAACCATTGTAACTTTCTGTGGATCCACCATGATCCTTTCACTAGAAATGATTTGTCCCAAAAAAGAAAAAGCTTTCAAACACACCTTACACTTTGAAAACTTAGCATACAAATGTTGATCTTTCAAGGTTTGCAATATCATATAGAGGTGATCAATATGATCCTCCTCACTCTTGGAATATACCAGAATATTATCTGTAAACACGATGATGAACAAATCCATAAACTAATAGAATACCATATTCATCAAGTCAATGAATTCCGTCGGGGTATTGGAAAAACCAAAATACATGCTAAGAATTCATAATGACCATACCGGGTGCATAAGGTAGTCTCAGGGAAAACCACCTCCCTAATCTTTAGCTGATGATAAGCAGACCAAAAGGTAATCTTAGAGATATATTAGGACGGATTAAACCCTTGTCAAGGAGGTTTTTCAAATGCTCCTTAAGCCCCTTCAACTCATCTGAAGCCATTCTCTATGGAGGGGTAGGGATAGGACGATTGTCCAGAGTAAAGTTAATTTGAAAATCAATCTCTCTATCGGGAAGGATACTAGGAAGATTATCAGAAAAGCCGTAGGGAACTCATTTTCCATGAGAATGGATTGTATGAAAGGACCCTTTGAGTTAGAATATTTAACCTGGACAATATGATAAGGAAATCCCTTGGAAATCAACTTCCAGGCTCTAAGATATGATATGAATCTCCCCTTAGGCATGAGAACCCCTTTCCCACTCAATGACCAACTCATTAAGGAAATTAAACATAACGTTATGGGTTCGACAATCCAAGGAGGCATAGCACGAATGTAATAGTCCATCCCAGTATGGCATCAAAATCAACCATGTCTAACACTATCAGATTTACCAAAGTTTTTCTTCCACCAACCGATACCACACAACCCTTGTAAACTCTCGTAGCAACCACAGAGTCAGCTATTAGGTAGAAATAGAAAAAGGATTAGGGATACACTCGAGACCAAAACCAAAATGCACAGCCACAAATAGGTTAACACAAGAAAGAGTAGACCCTGGATTAAGCAAGAAATACATATCATGAGAAAAGAGTTGTAACATATCGGTAACAACATTGAGGGATGATGTAGAGTTTTGGAGGGCAGTGAGAGCATATAAGCAATTTTGGCTAGTACCGATACTAGAAACAAAAGCGGGACCCTTTGGTATGGGAGTTGATAAAGTGGCAATAGGAATCTTATTTCCCTCGAAGAAATCATAGAAGGACAATCCCTCTGCAAGTGACCAATTCGACCATATTTAAAATACCTGTTCCTTCCTTTTTCCCGAAAACCATGGTGCACCTACCCATAAAATCTACAAGGAGGATATATTGGAGCAGACTGAGCTCCACCAGCTTGAGATTGGGTACCCTGCTCCCTAAATCCACTATCATGCTAAGAAGGATGATCAACCAATGGCTTCGAATAAGGAGCGCTATCCGTAGGTAGGAACCAAAACTCTCATACTTCTTCTTAGATCACTTTCTACCATCTCTACCACTCTGCTGCCGACCTCCACCCTGATCGAAAAATCTAAACTTCTTATTCTATCTATCCCTATCGCTGCCTTCTTTTCTTATCTTCCTCAACCTGATACATATTCATAACCAATCTGGAGATGTCCATATCCTTATTCAACAAGGTAGTCTTACTCTCTAGAATCAAATCATGGGATAACCCAGAAGCAAATTTACTTACTCTATCCCTCATGCTAGACACTAACTCGAGGCATATTGGGTCAACTGATGGAATTTCAAGGCATGATCCTTGACTCTCATTCTACCTTTCTTTAGATTAACAAAATCTTCTACTTTTAACTCCCTCAACTCACGAGGAAAGAAGTGGTCCAGAAAAGGACTAAAGAAATCAACCTATAGTGCAAATTTAACATCATTTCCCCTTGACTATTCCCATTCCTTATACCATTAATATGCTATATCCTTTAACTTATAGGCTGCAAATTCTACACCCTCCATATTAGAAGCATGCATAACCCAAAAGATTTTTTCCATCTCATCGATAAAGTTTTAAGAATCCTCCTCAAGCTCAACACTAGTGAACGCAGAAGGATACAACCTTATAAGCTAGCTAACCTTTGAGGCCTCAAAAGATGGAGTAACAAAATCTACACTCTTAGACTAAGAAGCTACTAAGCCAACATATGAATGGACTAGCAAAATTCTGCATTCAACATATCAGCCTGAGGGGCTTGAGGTGGACTAGAAGGGATTGGTGGAGCTCTAGTGGGGCAATCAAGAACTAGACCCCTAGACCGAGTCTGTACCCCATAAGTAGGGCATGTCCCATCAGCATTGTCCTCAAGTGGGACATAGGAGTTTCCATGAGCTTTAGATTGTCTTGGAGGCATGATCTGAAAAGCAAACAAACAGAAATTAGAGTGACTCAAAATCTTAGACTCTATCACTTGAAACAAAATAACAAGAAAGGGAAACATTCTTAAATAACTCATAGCTTCTCCCTTATAAATGTGGCGTGCTACACACCAATAAAAGAGACTCTATATGATACGACTTTATTAGACACCCAAATCCACCAAACCTAGGCTCTGATACCACCTTTGTCACAACTCGAACCAGGGCCTGGAAGTGACGGGTATCTTAAGTCCCACATGGACCATAGATCGCCCCTACACCTAACCACACCGAGCACACCAGGCCCTAAGTTTGGCTGAATTCCAAGCATATAACAAGATAACGTATAATAGTCTAAGAAAGTTTTAAATGTATGTCCATACCAACCACTATCGATCGGCCAAACGACCGATCTACACCGCCCAAAAGCCATAGTAGCCCAAACTAAGCCTTCTAACTATGATCCAAAACTGAATATCAATAAAGAGTCGGGACATGCCCCCGACAATAGCCAAAAACTAAATCCAAAGAAATAGTCAAAATGTAATGGAAACCATAATCATAAAATAGGGTCTTCCAAAGAATGAAAGCTTACCACTTCAATCTAACTCGTTAGCTGATCCCAAATCCAAGTCACTGAGCAGAAAGAGAATAAGTATAACCAATTCCTACATCGCATGGGGATATGACGTCTGAAGATGATTAGCGAGGTAAACGCTAATATGTAACTCGGGGATAAGGATAACATATTGATAGGACCAATAGTTTAAAAATCATTCAAAACTAATGCACATAAGCAAATTCATAAATACATATATATATATATATATATATATATATATATATATATATATATATAGATCACATACCAGAATAGGGAACAAGACTTAACATGCTTTTCAAAACTTTAACTTGGATTGTGTAGCTTAACCATCATATAATAGTACCCATGGACTATACGGGACCCAAATCTCTCCCTGGCTAGGCCCCAGTGCATGTAGCCATTCTTATTAAAATTACCCACAAGAAACCCTCCTCCTTTCCCTATAACCAATTGAAATCCTTTTTCCTGAGAAATCAATAATCCAAGTTTTCCAAGTTCAAGAATTTTCAAGAAAGTATCAAGAATAAGGTTTCTTTCACAAATTAAGAAGCTTAAGGTATGCAGGATGTTCATCCATGGGTCCTTTTCACCCATGGAGCCCAAAAAAAATTCTCTCTTTTCAACAAAAGAATGGATTTTTCTCTTATTATGGAGTTTTGTAAGTTCAAGATGGATTAAATTCATGTGTTTTCTTAGAAGCTTGACTCAATTCATGTTCAAGAATGATTCCATGAAAAACTAGGTTAACCTATGCTTTAAGTTTCAATCTCCCATGTTATATTCAAGTGAATTTCATGTTATATTATTAAGTTATGATCTTAGTCACGTAACCATGCTATTTTCCCATGTTTTAAGACATTCCCATGTTCAAGTTCATGATTCTCACATGTTTGATGAAATTTCTATATTTTGGGATCTTTACACCATGATTTCATACTACGGTTCTAAGCCTTAATACTGTATTTTGATCATTTAGTGCTGGTGGGTTATGAACACCCGATACCTATGTATTTTACATGACTTTAGATCTTTCAAGTAATGATTTTAGTTAAACCATGCGTATTACCATTTACTCAATTGTTATGATCATAATAAGCAATGTCAGTTATTATGTTTAGTGCATTCAGTTCAGTTCATTACAAGTGTGAGTTCAGTTGGGAGTAGGAGTTAGCACCGAGTATTGTAGGGATGGCGACTTCCCCATCAGCTTAGGTAGAGTTGTTAGTAGCAGTCCCTATATTCCAGAACTACATAGCTGACATAGGATATAAGGGGTCAACCATCAGTTTAGGCTTGACTTCCTCTTAGGGGTCACCCGTCAGTTTAGGCTTGATAACCTAGTCTTTTGGGACATTATTTTAGTAGATCGACATAGCCATTGTTAGTACCCATGGCACGATATTAACACCCTTCCATATGGGGTTACAGGTTAGACCCCAATTACTTCAGATTGGAGCAGGTCGGTTAGATGATACCTCCTACAAATTTAGTCAGTACTTAGCATATACAAGTTTAGGTTTGCATGATCAAGTATACAGTTATTCAGTTTTAGATATCAGTTATTAATTGATATAGATTATTTCAGTACATGTTTATGCTTGGTCTTGCATTCTCAGATATTAGATGTTCACATATTCATGCTAAGTTATCTCATGCATTTTAGCCAATCCTCATCTCATATACTAGTACATTTAAAGTATTGACCACATATTTTTCTTTGCACTATGGTGTCTTATAACATAGGTTCAGATGCTTAGATTCTCAACTGTTCTTAGATAGCTTAACGTTATTCAGTAGCAGTAGTGGTGAGTCCTCATCCATCGAGGACATAAATTGTTTATTTAAGTTATTTTAGTACTCCTTATATTCAATCAGTCATAGTTAGTTGGGGGTTTTGTCCCATCAAATCCTCATGATGTTTAGAGGCTTTCAGGCAATTAGTTAGACAGTCAATCAGTTCTTTTAATTTTATCAGTTGTTTCAGACATGACAATATTATGTATTTCAGTATTTCCAATTTATAGTTACTTATTAGATTATTTTCTACACATGTCTTTTAATTACTCTTTTATTCTATGCTTACAGCATATACAGTTCATGGGTTATCTTGTGGTCTCTTGTGACGGTAAGCACCATTGTCCTAACTAGGGGTGGCCTCAGGTTATGACAAAACTTGGTATCAGAGCCTAAGGTTTTAAAATATCACAGGGAGTCTAAAAGCCATATTGAGCAGAGTCTTGTGCATGGGTGTAAAGCGCGCCACACTTATGGACAAGAGGCTATGAGACGTTTTAGGAAAGTTTCCCTTCTTTTAGTGTTCATGTCATGTGAAAGAGCATAAGCTCTATTTAATTCCTTTTTCTAATTTATCCCTCACTCTATTTGCAGACAATGCCTCCAAAAAAAATGGTAGAAGGAACGGGGATCAGCCTACACCCCCACATGCTCAGGAAGACCCCCTAAATAACATATCTCCTACGCCGAATTTAGAGTCGCTTTTACAACCCTAGACCATTCAGTAGATGCTCAAAACACCAGCAAGCTATTGCTTCAGCCAATACAGTGGTAAATACAGCTGTAGTTATGATTTGGGATTTTACTCAGATGAATCCCCCTTTGGTTTTGGGATCCAAGTCTGAGGAGGATTCGCAGGAGTTTTTGGATATAGTACAAAAGGTGACTGATATCATGGGCATCACTTCGACTGAGAGTACAGAGTTGGCTGTATATTAGTTGCAGGATATAGCTTAGACCTTGTTTAAGTTGTGGAAGGAGGACTGAGGTGTTGAGGTAGGGCCTATAGAGTGGGAGGAGTTTACCACAGCTTTCTTAGATAGGTTCTTTCCATTAGAGTTGAGGGAAGCTAAGGTTTAGGAGTTCATCAATTTGAAGCAGGGTAATATGAGCATGAATGAGTACTCGCTTAAGTTCACTTAGTTAGCGAGGTATGCTCCTACTAGGGTGGCAGACAATAGGTCTAGAATGAGTAAGTTTATATCTAGTGTAGCTGATAGTGTGGTCAAGGAGTGTAGGACCGCTATGTTGATTAAATATATGGGATTATCTAGACTTATGGTTCATGTTCAGAAGATCAAGGAGGAGAAGCTTAAGGAGAAAGAGAGAGAGAGAGAGAGAATAAGAGGCCTAGGACAGGTAGTTTCAACTTTTCTTAGCCAAGGTCAAAAGGCGGTAACCGTTCTTAGTTCCATCAAACGTTTTTAGCCCCAGCTCCATATTCAGCTAGTGCGCTAGTACCTAAGTATAGGAATGACAGTCGGGATAGAGTGCTAAGTCTTCTATAAAAGTCCGCATCAAAAGATACAATATCCCAGATGGGGATCCCTTCTAAGATATTACAACTTAAGTAACTACTCCATTTGGCAGTCACATAAGCCTCTAAGTTGCACCACGACAATCACTAGAAAAATCATCAAATTAGATTAGTGTATACACTAGGTTAACCTACTAGATCCGTTCCATAAAATAAGCACTATCATTCTTACATAGTCGTTATATTTATCTTGTTTAGCAACCACAATTCAAAATTAGAGTCTAACATTCATCATGAACAACCACTAAACTTCTCAAACACTAACCAACCTTTGATTGCTAGATAGGAATCAAGGAAACACTATTCCACAAAAATTCATAATAACATATAATCAACTTTAGACAAACCTCATATCTATTTTTAGTCCATAGACACATACTTCTTTCATAGACTTACTAATCTTTCTTGACACCACACAATACACTATACACCTATTTACTTATATGATATTATCTAAACCTACCAATCTTTTTACCACTCCATAAATGCTGCACTTCTAGACTTATACTTCTAACATTGGGGCTATTCTACAATATAATTTTGTGAAGGGGCTTGGAAATATATTATGCTTTGGTTCAAACGCACGACTTTCATGAATAAGAGTGGTTACTTTTAAGTAACTAAACATAAAAGAACTTATTGGTTCCTCTCAAGTTTGTGTACAGTCACATAGATATATGTAAGTTCTTTAAGAAAATGTTAATCAATATTGAGTGAAGCTTGACTATTTTTACTCCCTAATAAATAGGGCATAACTCATAAAGACTTAGCAAATGCTCAAATTTGTATAGATTTCTTAGAGAAAACCACTTCTTCATGTTCTAGGATATGAAATAAAAGAGATATTTCCTAAATGCCTTATATCCTCTCGAAGAAAAGTGCAGACATCTTCATAATATTTACAAAATACTACTAGACATGACTTCACAAATACCCTAGGACATTTGAGACTTTTTCTTTGATACCAAGTTTGTAACACCTTGAGACTAACCCCTGAACATAACATAATTCTTAGAACCATATGTGATCCCAAGATAACCCATAGTGCTAGCATAATTCATGAGCAATCAGATAAAAAACATATTAAACTGGGAATACTAAGTGGAGGCAATAACATTAGCTAAACTTGTTCAATATAACACTATTTAAAAATATTTACAATAGTATATTATACAAAAAGGATACTGGAACTAAATACATCAACCCTAAATTACTTTCTATAAAGCCCCAAATATTAGTTACTATAGGTAGCTGGGTCATGACCCCCAACTATCCTTAATCAATACATATGAATTAAAATAATATGCTAGAACTATAATTGAATTGAGTCCTTAAATAAAGATAACCCATCACCTATTGGCTATAAGCTGTGATCTATTTGGCCTGGATTTTTGTAAGCAAGAATTGATACCTGTTGTATGAAACAATATGGACAAACAAACATATATATAGTCAATACTATAGAATGTACTGTGTATGGGGGAATAAACATGCGATGCATAAGTAAAAGTCAAGTAATAAATCATGAAAAGAGATAAATACATGTTGAGAAGTCTAAATAGTTCACAATTTTACATGAATGAAAGAAACATAGTAAGAGCTAACATAATAAAGAAATATGAATACTTGTACAACGAACTAATTGTACTAGTTTAGAAATCTTGCACAAGACTAGGGCATGATAATAAATACAAAATACTTGAAATTTAGGGGGGTGAATTAAAATTTTCTTCTGTGAGTCGACTATTGACTCCTTACAGTTGACTCTCCTGCAGATTAGAACACTTCATAAACAAATTAAATTTAGAATAGTTAAGTAAATAAAAAAATGTAAAATAATAACACAAAGATTTATCCTAGTTCGGAACACCAATGTGGTGTCTACGTCTAGTCCCCTTGGGTTTTAAAGTTTCCTTAGATCATTGAATGTTTGACTTGAGCACAAGGATTGAAAACAAGTTCTGAAGACTTATTTTGCTCTTCAGATCTTGTGACACAGCTTCAGTTAATGTTACAAAGTTGACTCAATCCTAATCTTTATATAATAATTGTAAACTAAAGTTACAAAGCCTTGTGAGACTACGATTGAGACACTTTGAACTTAAAGTTACGTAAAAAGTGTCTGTCTTTGGTCTTCATCTTTTATAGTCTTCGACTACTACTCTTCAGAAGGAAACCAAAGAGATTTCTTCTCAATCATTGATGGAAATTTATTCCTTGATTGAGGAATATAGCCGTATGATATGTCCGTATTAGATATGTCCATATATGTCTTTGGATCATGTCTATATTAGATATGTTTTTTATTTTTTTTTCTTTTTGTTTTTGTAGAGTTTGATTCCTTTCCAAATATGCTTGTGATCTTCTCTTCTTGATTGATGTGGCCTGCCTTGATTTTGGGATTGTGATACTTCTTCTATTTCTGTGATATTTGATTAATTTGCTTGCCATGTATTGATTTTCCATATCCTCCAATATCTTGATTTGATTTTCAATGACATTTGGGGTTGAGATTCTCCTTCCATTTATTCTCATTGTGATTTATTTTTCATGGATACCGTGGATGTCTGCCCATTCTTGATATCCTTCTATTTCTGGAGCCATCTTTCTTTATCTTTCCACTATTAGTAGTCTTAGTGTTCTACTAAGATACACTTGTTAGTTTTTGATTATTAAATCATAGATTTAAGAGGCTAACAATCTCCCCCTCTTTTGATAATGATTACAAGAGTAAACATCGGTTGACTTCCCTATCTGTCAGCTTTCCCCCTGACTTGAATAAGTATTAGCTGACATATAAACTTGCTCTGCTCCAAAAACAAAAGATTAATCATATTTGAGAGCACTTTATTCCTTATTCATCATTCTCTCTTAAACAAAACCCTAAGGCTCGTACTTCTTCCCCAAGAAATCTAATATTTCTCCATTAATTCTACAAGAATCTTCAAGATTGAGAATTTCCAATTTAAGAACTCTAAGAAGTCATCTCCAAAACATCAATAAAGATCCAAGATTTAAGTTCTAGCATCAAGATCATCAAATTAAGGTATGCGGGGTTTTAACAAGGATAATTCTTTCATCCTTGAGCCCAAAACTTTATTTTAATTAATAATATACTGTAATTTATGAGATTTCTCATGAAATTTAACTTAGGGTTTATACCCATTATCATTATTTGCAAGATTATAAGATTTTTCATGATTTAGAAGTTGAATTACATGACTTTATTCATATTTCTATGCATTGTGCAGTAATTTCCAGATTTTATGATGAATCATAAGTGTTTACATTATCAAGCATGAAATTTTAGATATTTTAATATGAGATTGATGCATGGGTAGTTAGGACCTAATTTAAGATAGTTATTATAAGATTATTTGTGCTATGAGCACCCTCAAATAAGATTACTCACAGATTTTGACAAAGATTTGACCTTTTGGTTCTTAGTTAAGATAAGAATCCACTTTGTCCTAATAACTTGAGATTTAAAGAAAGAAAAGCATAATTAGTTTTATTGTAAACCCTTGTGCTATTTTTGAAGTGGATTTCTTAAGATTTTGAGCATAATAATAGGAGTAGTATTTAGCACCGAGATGGGTAGGTTACTACGGTTTCAGACCCTAAAACTACATGCCAACGGAGGATTCAGATTTATTCTCACTTCTACGTGGATGACTCAGATTGTGATCACTAAGATAGAAGTTCTATTACGATGGAAAGGGTAGAACAACCCTACCTAACGGGGGTGAAACGTGGGACTCCATCGATGCTCACATGATGTATGTCGGTTAGAAGAACCTCCTAAAAGTTGTCCCCCATTCTTTACCAGTCTATTGATTTAAGGCTTTAAGATAAAAGCATATGTTTTAGAAGTTAAGGTTTTAAGATTCTTAAGATTTTTGATAAAGTATTGTATAGATTTCAGAACTAAATGTAATTTCTCTTCCGATTTACGTTATATGTTTTATCATTTAAGATTTATGATCTTCCGACTTCAGATTACTCAAGCCTGTGTGAGTCATTTATATTTAACATGCATGATTTTATAAACTGTGATGATTTTTCTTTACTTATTGCATGCACCCCCATATACTCAGTACATCCTGAAAGTACTGATCGATATATATGTCTATGTGCTACATTATCTCATAATGTAGGTTCAGGTGCTCAGTCTCAGCAGCATGAGTAATTCCCGAGCATCTCATCCATATCCCTGCAGTTGGTGAGTCCTCATAGTTCGGGGACTTAGTTATTCATATTTTTTTATTAGTAGATGTTCCTTTATTCATTTCAGATAGTTTGAATTAGCTAGGGGCCTGTCCTAGTGACTCTCTAGATTCAGATAGTAGAGGCTTGTCGGACTACTATATTAAGTTTAAGATATTTGATTTAGAATTTAGATTTTTCTATTGTTTTACAAAGCCTTCTAGCAAGTTTTATATAAGATTTTCCATATTATTATGATTTCATATTCCCCTATGTTGAGATCTAGACTTAGTAGAAAGTAGCCAGGATTAGCTCAGGACTACTTGTAGTTCAGAGCACCGTGTGGCATCCTGAGAACTAGATTTTGAAGCGTTACTAACTTGGTATCAGAGCCTAAGATTTAGAGAGTCCTAGTGAGTCATACAAGCCGCGTTACGTAGAGTCTTGATCATTGGTGTGAAGTGCGCCACATCTATGAGCAAGAGGCTATGGAGCATTTTAGAAAATCATCTCTTTTTTCATGATCTATCATGAATTTAGTGTATCTATCTAATTCTAACTCATTCTTTTGCATGACAGAAAATGTATCCTCATCGAGCTAACTCCCACAAAAATAATAACGAGCCACCTCAGCCTGCAGATCCTTTGAATGAGAATGTGTCATAGGTAGAGTTTTGAATTACCTTTCAGGTGCTAGCCCAAGCTGTGACAACTAATGCTTAGGGCAACTGTCAGGCTGCAGTCCCACCTCAGTAGGATGGGGACATAGCCACAGCTAGGATCAGCAGGATGGGGACATAGCTGCAGCTAGGATCTGGGATTTTTTAAGAATGAACCCGCCAAAATTCTTTGGGTTGAAAGCAGATAAGAAACCATAGCTTTATCTAGATGAGGTGAAAAAGATCACCCAAATTATGCAAGTTTCTGAAGAGGAGAGTCTAAAATTGGCATCTTTTAGGCTGAAGGATGTTGCTTATGATTAAGAGGTAAAGTGGAAGAAAAGTAGAGGAGAGAATGTAGCTCCCATGACTTGGAAGATATTTCAAGATGCATTCTTAGACAAGTTCTTCCCATATGAGATAAGGGAAGCTAAGATAGAAGAGTTCATAAAGCTGAGGCACAATGACAGTGAAGGAGTTTGCCTCAAGTTCAAACAGTTGTCTAAGTATGCCCCTAAATAGATGGTTGACCTTAGGTTAAGCATGAGTAAGTTTATGACCGGTATGTTTGAGTTGGTAGTTAAGGAGTGTAGGACTGCTATGCTCATTAGAGACATAGTTCTTCCTTGAATAATGATGCACGCTCAGCAGATTAAGGCAGAAAAGAGAAAGGAAAGAGAGAGAGCAAATAAGAGGGCTAGAACCGGGCAGTTTGATCACAATCAGAATAGGTTTGGAGGAGGAAATCATTTGCAGTTTTAGAATGTTCATCTATGCCTGCACCTTCTTCAGTACCCAGAAATAGGCAAGAACAGTGGGGCAAGTTTTCTATGTCCATATCTCAGAATAGTGAGAGTGGGAAGCCTAATCACCCCCCATGTGATAAGTGTGGTAAGAATCATGGAGGTGAATATCTGTGGGGCCATTAGGGTTGTTATGGTTGTGGCCAGTAGGGTCACGTAATCAAAGAGTGCCTATATGCTAGATGGGGTAATAGAGATGTTCGTCCTCAAACTCAGGCTAATAGTGCACCAACTCTTCTAGGTCTCCCAACTCCTCCTCAGGGCGTATCATCTAGTACCGGTGGCGGTTAATGCCAGAATTAGTTTTATGCCTTTCCATCCCTTCAGGAGCAGGAGAATTCACCCGATGTTGTGACTGGTATGGTTCGTGTCTTTCATTTTGATGTTTATGTATTTTTAGACCCTAGGTCGAGTTTCTCTTATATGACCCCATTAGTTGCAGTAAATTTTAAGATAAATTTTGAAAAGATCCCTAAGCCTTTCTTGGTTTCTACTCCAGTAGGAGAGTCAGTTATTGCTAAGCAAATCGATAAGAAGTGTGCTATCAATGTCCATCATAAAGTCATGTTAGCAGATTAATAGAGTTAGACATGGTTGATTTTGATATTATCCTTGGTATGGATTGTCTCCATTCTTGTTATGGTTCAATAGACTATCGCGCCCATGTGGTGAAGTTTCAGTTTTCCAGAAGAGCCAGTCTTTGAGTGGTCAGGTAATTCAATGTCTCTCGAGAGTCATTTCATATCTTACCTTAAAGCCAGAAAGTTGATATCCAAAGGTTGTATTTACCACTTAGTTTGAGTTAAGGAAACTAAGTCTAAGACTCCAATAATACAGTCTATTCGAGTGGTAAATGAGTTTCCTAATGTTTTTCCAGAAGATCTCCCAGGGGTACCTCCCGATAGAGAGATAGCATTCGATATTGACCTTCTCCCAGATACTCAAACTAGTTCTATCCCTCCTTACTGTATGGATCCCACATAGCTTAAGGAGTTGAAAGAGCATTACAAATATCTTCTAGATAAATGCTTTATATGGAGTAGTGTTTCTCCATGGGGCGCTCTCGTCCTATTCGTTCAAAAGAAACATGGTTCTTTGCGTATGTTCATCGACTATCGTCAGCTAAATAAAGTTACAATCAAGAACAAGTATCCTCTTCCTAGAAATGATAACTTATTTGATCAACTCCAAGGTGTTAGTTATTTCTCAAAGATAGACCTTAGATCCGGCTATCATCAGCTTAAAGTAAGGGAATGTGATATTCCAAAGATAGCCTTTAGAACTCGTTATGGTTATTTTGAGTTTCTAGTCTTGTCTTTTGGGCTAACCAATGCTTCAATAACTTTCATAGACCTCATGAATCGAGTGTTCAAGCAGTATCTAGACACATTTGTCTTAGTATTCATAGATAATATCCTTGTATACTCCTGTATCAAGGGCAACCATATAGATCATCTTAAAGTTGTCATGAAAACTATTAGAGAACATCAATTATTTGCCAAATTCAGCAAGTATGAATTTTGGCTAAGATCAGTAGCCTTTCTCGGTCATATTATCTCAGCCGATGGCATTAGAGTCGATCCCCAAAAGATTGAAGCCATAAGAAATTGGCCTAGACCTATCTCTCCGTCAGACATTAGGAGTTTCTTAGGTCTAGCTGGTTATTACCACCATTTTGTTGAAGGTTTCTCTTTTATCGCATCTCTAATGTCTATATTGACCCAAAATAAAGTTAAGTTCCTGTGGTCAGATTTTTGTGAGAAGAGTTTTCAGGAGTTGAAGACTCGACTCACTTCAGCCCTAGTTCTGGTATTACCTGATGGTACAGATGAATTTGTTATTTATTATGATGTCTCCAGAGTTGGTTTGGGTTGTATATTAATGTAGAGAGGTAAGGTCATAGCCTATGTCTCTAGAAAGTTGAAGCCTCATGAAAAGAATTACCCAACCTATGATCTCAAATTAGCTGTTGTGGTATTTGCTTTGAAAATCTGGAGACATTATTTGTATGGTGTGCATGTTGATGTGTTCACGGACCACAAAAGTTGTGAGTATGTGTTTACTCAGAGGGAGTTGAATCTCCATCAGAGATAGTGGTTGGAGTTGTTGAAGGACTATTATATGAGTGTGTTGTATCATCTGGGCAAGGCCAATGTAGTAGTAGAAGCTCTTAGTAGGTTGTCTATGGGAAGTGTTGCTCATGTGGAGAATGATAAGAAAGAGTTAGCTCGAGAAGTTGATCATTTGGATAGATTGGGTGTTAGGTTGGTTGATTCAGCTGAAGAGAATGTTTGGGTTCAGAGTAGTTCTGAATCTTCTCTTGTTTCGGAAGTGAAGGAGAAACAAGATAAGGATTCTAGTTTGGTCAAACTGAAGGAGTCGGTTAAAGACCAAAAAGTAGAGGTTTTCTCTTAAGGGGGAGATGGTGTGTTAAGTTACCATAATAGATTGTGTGTGCTTTGTGTTGATAAGTTGAGATAGAGAATTATGGATGAGGCGTATGGTGCGCGTTAGTTTATCCATCTAGGAGTTACCAAGATGTTTCGTGACATACGGGAATTTTTTTGGTGGAGTGGAACAAAGAGTGATATAGTGAAGTTTGTAGCAAAGTGTACGACTTGTCAATAGGTTAAGGTGGAACACAAAAGACCCGGTGGTATGTTTCAAGAGTTTGGTATCCCTACTTGGAAGTGGGAAGAGATGAATATGGATTTTGTGACTAGTCTACCCCAATCGCGACATCATCGTGATTCGATTTGTGTTATTGTTGATAGATTTACTAATTCAGATAATTTCCTGCCAGTTCATACATCCTATACAACTGAGGATTATGTAAGTTGTATATCCGAGAGTTAGTTAAATTGCATGGGGTTCCCTTATCTATCATCTCAGATAAGGGTACTCACTTTACTTCCCAGTTTTGGAGAGCTTTATAGAAGGGTCTTGGTACCAAAGTCCATCTTAGTTTAGCTTTCCACCCTCAGACAGATGGTCAACCAGAGAGGACCATCCAAAATTTAGAAGATATGTTGAGGGAATGCGCTCTTGATTTCAAGGGTAGTTGGAATGATAATTTGCCGTTGATTGAGTTTACTTATAATAATAGTTATCATGCTAGCATTCAGATGGTTCTATTTGAGGGTCTTTATGGGAGGAGATGTAGATCACCCATAGGTTGGTTTGAAGTGGGTGAGGCCGTTTTTCTTGGGCCTGACGCAGTGTTTGAAGCTATGGAGGAAGTTAAGTTGATTAGATAAAGATTGAAAATAACCCAAAGTTGTTAGAAATCCTATGCAGATGTGAGAACCTAGAGTTTGAGGTTGCTGATTTAGTGTATCTAAATATTTCACCCATGAAAGAGGTGAAGAGATTTGGCAAGAAGGGAAAGCTTAGCCTCTTGTATATTGGCCCCTATAGAATTCTAAGTCGTGTTGGGTGAGTAGCTTATGAGCTTGAGTTATCTGCAGACTTGTCAGTCATTCATCCTGTATTCCATGTCTCTATGCTTAAGAAGAGTATCGGTGACTCTATTAGTTGTAGTTCCTTTAGAAAGCTCAGATGCTCAGAATAGTTTTTCTTAAGAAGAGATTCCATTTGAGGTTTTAGATCATCAGATACGTAGACTAAGGAACAAAGAAGTTCCCTTGGTTAAAGTTTTTTGGTGGAATCAGTCTGTTGAGGGCGCCACTTGGGAAGCAGAAGCAGATGAGCCAAGTACCCTCACCTTTTCTCTGCAAACTCAGATGTATCCAAAGGTAACACTCTTCCTTGATTCAATTCTTTTCTAATCATATATTACATTCAGTTATATAGTTGTCCTCATGTAAGTTCATGCACCCCTAGATTACTCAGAAGCTCAGAATGATTTAGATTCAGACTCGTAATTTATTTCAATTGTGCATGCTATATTATATTCTCATATTCCTCAAAAATTTCAGCTTAACTAGCCACATTCGAGGATGAATGTTTCCAAGGGGGAGATATTATAATACCCCACGATTTTTCCTAGCTTAAATTCATCCCTAGAGTATTAAGGGATAGCTTTCAAAACAAATACTATTTACTTGGTGTGGAATTCCTTAGATTTGGCCTTTCTAGTGCGTAGGAAATTGAATTAGCTTCCCAGCGATATAAGATTCTCCTATATTCGATAACTAAGTAAGAAATTATGGCTATTTTAAGTTCCTGTCTCAAAACACCATCGTTTAGACCCTTATCACATTGCGGATCATTATAAATTTCCAATTGTCCTATTCCAGTGGCCCTCCACGATATTGGCGCATTGCGAAGAGGGTAAATTTCCCGTTTGCCAATTTCTAGAGGTCCAACCGATAATAGCGCGTCGTACCATGTGCCAAAATGGCATTCCAAATGGGTACCGTGATGTCTCCGCATCGCAGAGTCTACCCAGTTTCTATCGTCAATTTCCAGTGAGCCACCGCGATAGTGGCGCTTCGTGGTGGCCACTCAAATCAGGAAAATATACATTTTTTAGTTTTATATAAAAGTTTAACAGGGGTATTTTGGTAAATATCCAACACCCAATTCGTCCAAAACCAAAAGATTAATCATATTTGAGAGCACTTTATGCATTATTCATCATTCTCTCTTAAACAAAACCTTAAGGATCATACTTCCTCCCCATGAAATCCAATATTTCTCCATTAATTCTCCAAGACTCTTCAATATTGAGAATTCCCAATTCAAGAACTCTAAGAAGTCATCTCCAAAACATCAATAAAGATCCAAGATTCAAGTTCTAGCATCAAGATCATCAAATTAAGGTATGTGGGGTTTTAAGAAGGATAGTTCTTTCATCCTTGTGCCCAAAACTTTATTTTAATTACAAATTTACTGTAATTTATGAGATTTCCCATGAAATTTATGTTTGGGTTTATACGCATTATCATTATTTGCAAGATTATGAGATTTGCCATGATTTAGAAGTTGAATTACATGACTTTATTCATATTTCTATGCATTGTGCAGTAATTTCCAGATTTTATGATGAATCATAAGTGTTTACATTATCAAGCATGAATTTTTAGCTGTTTTAACATGAGATTGATGCATGGGTCATTAGTCCCCAATTTAAGATTGTTATTTCAAGATTATTTGTGCTATGAGCACCCTCAGATAAGATTACTCATAGATTTTGACAAAGATTTAACCTTTTGGTCCTAAGTTAAGATAAGAATCCACTTTTTTCAGACAACTTGAGATTTAAAGAAATAAAATCATAATTGGTTTTCATGTAAACCCTTGTGCTATTTTTGAAGTTGATTTCTTAAGATTTTGAGCATAAGAATGGGAGTAGTATTTAGCACCGAGATGGGTAGGTTACTATGGTTTTAGACCCTAAAACTACGTGCCAATGTAGGATTCAGATTTATTCCCACTTCTATGTGGATGGCTCAGATTGTGATCACTAAGATATAAGTTCTATTTCGATGGAAAGGGTAGAACAACCCTACCTAACGGGGGCTAGACGTGGGACCATGGATGCTCACATGGTGCATGTTGGTTAGAAGAACCTCCCAAAAGATGTCCCCCACTCTTCAACAGTCTATTGATTTAAATCTTTAAGATAAAAGAATATGTTTTAGAAGTTAAGGTTTTAAGATTCTTAAGCTTTAAGATAAAGTATTTTACAGATTTTGGAACTAAGTGTAATGGTTCACCAGATTTACATTATATGTTTTATCATTTAAGATTTATGATCTTCAGACTTCAGATTACTCAAGCCTGTGTGAGTCATGTACATTTAGCATGAATGATTTTATAAGCTGTGATGATTTTGTTTCCTTATTGCATGCACCCCCATATACTCAGTACATCCCCAAAGTACTGATCCACATATATGTTTATGTGCTATATTATCTCATAATGTAGTTTTAGGTGCTCAATCTCAGCAGCGTGAGTGATTCTCGAGCATCTCATCTACATCCCTGCAGTTGGTGAGTCCTCATAGTTTGGGGACTTAGTTATTCATACTTTCAGTTTATTAGTAGATGGTCCTATATTCATTTCAGACAGTTTGAGTCAGCTGGGGGCCTGTCCCAGTGACTCTCTAGATTCAGATAGTAGAGGCTTGTTGAACTACTAGATTCAGTTTTAGGCATTTGATTCAGAATTCAGATTTTTCGGTGTTGTTTTCCCAAGACTTCTAGCATGTTTCAAATAAGATATTCCGCATTATTATGATTTCATATTCATATTTCTCCTATGTTGAGATCCAGATTTAGTAGAAAGCATCGAGGGTTAGCTCAGGACTACTTGCAGTTCGGAGCATCGTGTGGCATCCCAGAGTCTAGATTTCAGGGTGTTATATCAACACATACTCATTACAATTTAATAGCAGAATTTGGCCAGTTTGGAAAGAGTTAAAGAAACAATATTTTGCCATTTAATATTTCATGTAATTCCATGTATGAATAGTTAAGAGTTTTAATTTATGATGGTGAAACATTTTAAGAATAATCAAGCAAATATCTAACAAAATTTCATCTATCACTCCACACCACTAAAGGCTCATGTTATAAATTATCATCAAACTTTGAAGTATCAAAATATAACTAGTTCTTCCTCTATATATAGTTATAAAAAAATGTAAATTTAGTACAGAACAAGACTTGGGTTTACATACCCTAAAATATCAAAAGAATCTTGCAAATTTAAGTTACAAACTACAATCTTACTATCAAACAAGCCTCCAAAATTACACATACACGCATGCGCGCACACACACATATGTGTCTTTGTAACACATGGATTATGCACAAGTCCCATATATTTATAAAATATAGATACTTATATGAAAATGTGATATTCATAAAATATCCAAAATTCTACTTCAAATAGCCATCTTCAATTATCCCCTTGAACATTCCATACATTAGAAAATAGCTATTCGTAAGAATAAAACTTAGTGGTGTATAAATTATGGGCTTAGAACCATTCAACTCTCTAATTTCCTTCTTAGTTATTGATAGCTCAATGTAACATATATAAATATAAATCGTGTAAGAAATCACATCAGATGTATCGAATATAAAACCTTAAAATGTATCAAATATCAACACCAAAGTCAATATTTAAAGTTTCAAGTGTCAAGAAAGTTTACAGAACTATTTTACTAGAGTTTGTCCAATAACAAAATTTTGCAAAATTTATAAGTCATGCATTCACACCTATAATATTATAATATCAAGAAGGACCAAAGCCTAGTATTTGTCACTGCCTGATTCATGAGTCATGATGGCACCTATTTTATTCTGCCAGTAGATAAGCTAAATCATAGCCTAAAGCTAGAAGCTATGGAATAATCTGGTGAAAAAAGGTATAAATGACAAAAATTTGTAAGTAAAGACCTACAATAATAATTTAAGTAATAATAACAGTTTGAAAGATACATAGAATAGCTATAATATCCCACGACCTAGTAGTGTCGATATAAGAGCCACTAGCAAAAGGAATGTAATACTGCAATAGTCAAATACAAAAAAGTCTCGAATAGTGAAATTGAGACTAAACATAAATAGTAAAAGGAATAGGGCAACTCCCTCTCCAAGAGCTTACCCTATATCCAAACTCAAATCAGCACGATCGCATCATCAACGGTAGGCACTAGTTCTGGGATCTACACTAAAAAGGAGTATAGTATGAGTACAATAGTGGGTCCCTTCCACCCACTAAGTCCCAAGAACTCTCTAAATTTACAAGTATAATTCCCTTTCCCTTTGATTGGGTTTCAGGTCAAATATGAATTTCTTAACTCTCTTCAGTTTATATGTTTAATCTAACCATGAGTACATATTTACCATGAGATCAGTGATTTCCCATGTTCAAGATATGACTTTCCCCATTTCATCATGTTGTTGAGTTGTTAGCTGTAAATTTAGAAAATTCTCTTAGTTAAAGATGGAGGGTTATGAACACCCGATACCTAGGAAATTCATGCGTATATCAATTTACATGTTATGAGCCATTCAAATCTTGTTTACATTGTCAAATTCCGAATATTACCAAATTGAGCATATACTAGTTATTAGATATGTTGAGCATATATCCTTTATTAGTGTTAGTTCATTTGGGAGTAGTAATTAGCACTTAATAAACCTAGGGATGAAGGCTTACCTACCAGTTGAGTACTGAGACCTTTAGTAAAAATCCCTAAGTTCCAAAACTACGTAGCCACCGTAGGTTATGAGGGTTCACCCACTAGTTTAGGACTGACACCCTAGTCCTTCGAGATATCAATTTAGTGGATCCACGCCAGCTAGTGATGGTACCCTTGGATAGGTACTGACACCTTTCCAATTGGGGTTACAAATTAAACTACGATTATCATATTTGGGCATATTGGTTGAATGTTATCTTCCACTGTAATACCCCAGAAAATTTTTTGTCAAAATTTTGTGCGTAAACGTATTGGATGCTATCTTCGAGAATGATTTAAAATTTTTTTGTGTATCATTTATTGTATTTCGACCCACCATTTCGTAGAGCATCGAATAAGGTTTCCAAAGATATGTGGATCACCCAAAATGGACACTCGAGCGATGAGTTACGACCATTCCGATCAAACTACGACCATTCCGATGGATCTGTGAACAGTAAAATGTGCAGGAAAAAAAATACTGCAGTCAGGTAATTTTTTTGGTTAATTTAAAATGATCATAACTCCTTGTACATAATGAACTATGTGAGCTGCTATATACCAACAGAAAGCCCTGAGAGTATTCTTTCAAATAAAATGGGTTTCATCCAATTTGGACATCGGAGTAAAAAGGTATGGCCAATTTACTTCAGCCTATCGGATAGATCACTGAAGTACGGATTCAGCTTTTATTTGTTTCTTAGGGGTATTTTGGTCTTTCACCACTCTTTTAAACCTCTATAAATACCCCATTCAGCTGAGAACTTGTATTATTTTCCTCTCATTTCTCTTATATGTATATATATATATATATATATATATATATATATATATATATATCAAGTTAGGGTTAGGGTTTTGAATTGGGGGAAATTAATTGGAGGCTTTGGTTCAAGAATTCCTTCCGTCAATCTCTGCCGGCCACGAAATCTAAAGTATGCAAGTGTTTACCTATGGACTCCTTCCGTCCATAGAGTCCACGAATCCCTTTTTGAAAGATCAAGTTATGTATATATATATATATATATTCTAGACTTTGATGATGCATATATATATATGTTGATTGATATTTGATGGTTGATATATATATGAGGATTATGTATGTTACTTGATATATATATATATATATACGATGATTATGCATGTTGGTTGATATATATATATGTGTGGTGATGGTGTATGTTGGTTGATACATGCATGTGATGATTATGTGTGTTGGATGAGATATATGGGGTGGCGGAAAATATGAGAATTTGACGAATTCACCAATGCCTAAAAGTGTATGTAAGGTGTTTGTGGAATTGTCTAAAAGGCTATAAATTTACGTTCTTAGGAAATAATAAGTTCTAAATGACTAGACTACTTTCTATGTATATGTTCAACATGAACTCCATGTTATTGTCTAAAATTGGAGATGTTGTGTGGAAGGCTTATGATATGGTTGTAAGTGTGCACGAGGGATTTAGTTGGTGGAATTAAGATGAATGATGGTGTTGTAGGACATGTAATTTTTCATACTGACCTATGCCTAAATAGTGCATACAAGGTAATTGTAGAAATGCCTAGTTGAAGAAGAATGGATCGTATGATCCCTTGTGATCAAAGTGATGAGTTCATACCATACTTGCATGCTACGTGTGTACTATGATTCTTGAGGGAAATGGTAAGGCCATTAGGCCACACTAAGTGTGAAATGTCTAATTATGGGTCAAATTGCATATATCAAGATCTTAAAGGTAAGAACCTTGAGAAGTGAACCATGATGTGTTGAATGTATGTTATTTGTGTGTATCCCGATTGGATGAACTATGTTATTTTGTATTCTTCCATAACCATATGTATCCTTGTTGAATGATCTACGATGTAATGGCATGAGATCCCAATACTTGTATATGAATATGATCTTCAAATGATTGGTGTGAGGTGTTAATGAATGCATGGTGCATGATGGCCTGTGGGCATGTGAGTATGCATTGTTGTATACTACGTATTACTTATGTTATTGATTGCTGGGGGTACGTATGCCCGAAATAGTCTGCTGGTCTAGAGCTGAGTCAGTTCCACGATAATCTTAGTCGTGCTACGGTCGATGAATTTCCAATGATTTGAGAACTTAACATGAATTCTGTGAGAACTTAGTATGTGGGGTTTTGAACAAGAATATCTTTTCATTCTTGTGCCCAAAGAATTGATTTTATCATTGGAATTTCATGATTTTGTAAAGTGGGTAAATACCCAAGATGTTTTAATGATGAATTATGAGGTTATGAAAAATATAAATTGTTTAAGCTTTGATGTACATGATTACTTTATTATTTCCAAGTTATGATTTGATATGGTGAATTCCATATTTCTACCATGAGTTGATATTTCAAGGGTTTTCAAGGTATGATTTATGAAACTTTGAATTGTCCAATATTGGTATACATAATAACCTTATTATCTTGTTTTCTTGAATTGAGATTTTATGCCATAAATTGCATATCACTACTATGAAGTTATATTTTTGAGGATTCTTGATATAAGAGCCATGATTAGAGTTACATTACGACATACAAAATCTTACTATGATTTGAAGATCTTAAATGCTTTTCAAAATCTATTGTCATTATTTGAATATTGAAATGAAAGAATGATCATTTGTGAATATTGATTTAGATCCGCAATGTCGGGATGATTAATATTGATTTTAAGCTTGCAGAGATGAAATGCTGTGTTATTGATACCATGTTGATGTTGAGGAAAATTAAAATTTTTTGAGCTAAAATGTGTTGAGTTAGGAATCCACCAATTGATATGATTTGATAAATGAGAAAGAGATTTGATTTGGTCTTTATGATAGACCCTTGTAATGTCGTGGTGGATTTCCTAATGCGTTTTGAGCTAGTCGGGGAGTATTACCTAGCACAGAGAGGGAAATTTGGTATTTCCCCAAACCTATGTGCCACCGTAGGGTTGTTGATGATGATATTGTTGGCCAGAGAACTGAATTATGATTATGAAAGCTTTAAGGTTGTACTTCCTGGCAAGAGTACACTCCCGCCAATGGGAGTGCTCTTCCTAGGAGGGCAAATGTTGGTATTCCACGCGGCTCACATGGGGTTTTCGGTTATAGGAAACTCCCTTGTCCATAAAAGTATGTTTCTTGAAACTATCGAGTCGCTCCGAGTCTTGAGTTGATGAGTTTGGCTGTCTATGATGAGTCATGAGAAATTATGATGAATATTGATGATTTTATGATGATTTATGGGATTTTACTTATGTTTTCCTCTCTATAATATTATGAGAAGTATGAATAATGAAATTCAAGCCATGTGAGTCTTCATTTTCCGTACGTATCTTTTACGAAATCAAAGATATTATTCAAATTATTGCGTGCACCCCTATATATTCAGTTGCTTATGAGGAGTCATGGTGAGTTATGTAACTACTTCCCACGGTTTTTGTGTTAGTATAAATCTTCAGGAGTCAAGGGTATGAGTGTATTCGATTAATCAGTATTGGTATCCTGTGATTTAGTAATGCAGTACCCCAGTACAGTAGTGAGTTCCGAGGACAGTAAAGTGGTATCCGAGCTGTGGTATCTGGAGTCGTTATAATTGTTATAGTGGTTGTGAACTGTGCATTCATATATGTGTACTCATTCATTATTCTCATGATTATTTTGTTGATTAAATGTTCATGCATAAGCCCTTGCATTTAGCCTTCCTTGCTTGCATACTCATTAGATCTTAGTACTGACGCATTCACGCTATGGTGTTCTTTTATTTTGGAGCACCATAGGTTCAGAGGAGTGAAACTTGGAGTATCTTAGAAATCACTTGTATAGCAACAGTGAATCCTCATCATCCAAGGATGTTGTTATTACAGTATTTGATTTTAGTAGACTGAGTTAGTTGGGGGAATTGTCCCTTCAACTCCACAGTTCAGGCAGTGTAGAGGCTTTTCAGACAGATGTATTAGTGTGTGGTTTAAGGTATTGTATATTTCTAGATGTTTGAACCTTATGGCAAGTGTTAGCCAATTTTTGCATATATTTTATTATAGTATGCAGTGAACAGGTACAGATATCAGAAAAAGGGTTAGCTTGTGGTCCTTCGAGATCATAAGCACCGTGTGGCTTTCCAGTTCTCGGGATTTGGGGTGTTACAAACTTGATATCAGAGCCTAAGGTTGAACAGTTTCCTAGGGAGTCTAAAAATCCGCATCTAGAGTCTTGTACAAGAGTGTGTTGCACGCCATATTCATGTACGGAAGACTATGGGATATTTTGAAGAGTTTCCGTTCATTCTTGATCCAGATCGTTCTACAGCAAGATTTTTCAAGAGAGTTATGTAGACTCTTGTAATGATCTACTTATGTCAGATTTACCTTACTCTTAAGGTAACAGAAGTAGTGAAGCCAAAGTCTTTCAGATAGAACTTTCTCTGACGGTCCCCGCAGATAGTTTTGGGACAGTGTTCTCTAAAGTGAGCAGAGTATGCCTTATGGGGTTAGCTGTTTATATGGTGAATGAATAGGCTTAAAATTTTATATGTAAGAATCTAAGTGGGGAAGTTGGGAATTATATGTATTGATTGATAGAGATATAGCTGCGATTCTCATGGTGTGGAGAAGTATAAGTTTAAGAGATGTGATATTTGAAGGCTAGAATGAGAATAGTATGTTAATTAAAGATTTGTAGATATTCATGTTATGTTTTAGAAGCTAAGCTTGAATCTTTGAAGAATGTAAGTTTGTGGACTCCAAACTAAGTATTAAGATGTGAGTGTGGTATTAGTAGCCTATGAAGAAATCGAAGCAGATAATGTGTTTAGTGAGACAAGTAGGTGTTGAAAAGAGTGTATGTATATGATGATAATTGTAGAGACTAAGGAAAGATAAGAGTTGTATTCCAAGAAGTAGCATTGGTATTGAATTTATGTTTTCAGGTGTAGTCTTTCTGGATGAATTAAGTTATCATTTTGTGCACCATTGTGCCTCGGAATCTAGAGTACATTGGTTGTAGTTCATTTCGGGGTTTAGCCAAGTATTCAAAAGTGTCTGACGATGACTTAAAGCTGAGAGGAGGATGATAGAGAAAGTGACAAGTCAGGCCCTCAGAATCTGGTAGTGGTGCCAGTAGGTATGGAAAAGCCGTAAAGGGAGACAGTTCCCGACCCATTCTTATTTCAGTGAAATATGTCTAGAGGGACCTTGGTTCCCAAGGGGAAGATACCCCATAATGTTATAATAACTACATGTCCATGCTCTTTCTATGATGTTAACCTCATCGTTCGTTGCATTTCTAGTTATGCTTTCGATAATTTGGTATATTAGGTATATTCGTATTTAATATGCATGTTCAATAGAAAAGAACTCGAATTGTGGGTATGTTTGAAAATGTATTGAAGAGATTGGTTGGGTTATGATTCAGTGCATTTGAGATGCATGTGTGTTATGAAAATTTACCAATGAGTGGGTTGTTGAATGTTTTATGCGATAGATGTGCATGACTAGTGAACGTACGCAGAGTATTGGTTGCTTCAGTCGTGTGGTTATGTTTTGAGATGTGTTGCTGTCTTGAATAAACCCCGTCGATTAGTGTTCTTGATCTGGCCTTCACATTCGAGGACGAATGTTTCCAAGGGGAATATGATGTAATACCCCAGAAAATTTTTCATTGAAATTTTGTGCATAAACGTATTGGATCCTATATTCGAGAATGATTTATAATTTTTCTGTGTGTCATTTCTTGGATTTCGACCCACCACTTCATAGAGCATCGAATAATATTTCCAACGATATGTGGATCACCCAAAACGGACACTCGAGCGATGAGTTACGATCATTCCGATCAAACTACAACCATTCCGATCGAACTGTGAACAGTAAAATGTCCAGGAAAAAAAATACTGCAGACAGGAGATTTTTTTGGTCAAATTCAAACGATCATAACTCCTTGTACATAATGAACTGTGTGAGATGCGATATATCAACAGAAATCCCTGAGAGTCTTCTTTCCAATAAAATTGGTTTCATTCAATTTGGACATCGAAGTAAAAAGTTATGGCCAATTTACTTCAGCCTATCAGACAGATCACTGAAGGACAGATTCGGGTTTTATTTGTTTCTTAGGGGCATTTTGGTCTTTCACTACTCTTTTAAACCTCTATAAATACCCCATTTAGCTGAGAACTTGTATTATTTTCCTCTCATTTCTCTTATATGTATATATATATATATATATATATATATATATATATATATATATCAAGTTAGGGTTAGGGTTTTGAATTGGGGGAAATTAATTGGAGGCTTTGATTCAAGAATTCCTTCCGTCAATCTCTGCCGGCCACGAAATCTAAAGTATGCAAGTGTTTACCTATGGACTCCTTCCGTCCATAGAGTCCACGAATCCCTTTTTGAAAGATCAAGTTATGTATATATATATATATATATTCTAGACTTTGATGATGCATATATATATATGTTGATTGATATTTGATGGTTGATATATATATGAGGATTATGTATGTTACTTGATATATATATATATATATACGATGATTATGCATGTTGGTTGATATATATATATGTGTGGTGATGGTGTATGTTGGTTGATACATGCATGTGATGATTATGTGTGTTGGATGAGATATATGGGGTGGCGGAAAATATGAGAATTTGACGAATTCACCAATGCCTAAAAGTGTATGTAAGGTGTTTGTGGAATTGTCTAAAAGGCTATAAATTTACGTTCTTAGGAAATAATAAGTTCTAAATGACTAGACTACTTTCTATGTATATGTTCAACATGAACTCCATGTTATTGTCTAAAATTGGAGATGTTGTGTGGAAGGCTTATGATATGGTTGTAAGTGTGGACGAGGGATTTAGTTGGTGGAATTAAGATGAATGATGGTGTTGTAGGACATGTAATTTTTCATACTGACCTATGCCTAAATGGTGCATACAAGGTAATTGTAGAAATGCCTAGTTGAAGAAGAATGGATCGTATGACCCCTTGTGATCGAAGTGATGAGTTCATACCATACTTGCATGCTACGTGTTTACTATGATGCTTGAGGGAAATGATAAGGCCATTAGGCCACGCTAAGTGTGAAATGTCTAATTATGGGTCGAATTGCATATATCAAGATCTTAAAGGAAAGAACCTTGAGAAGTGAACCATGATGTGTTGAATGTATGTTATTTGTGTGTATCCCAATTGGATGAACTATGTTATGTTGTATTCTTCCATAACCATATGCATCCTTGTTGAATGATCTACGATGTAATGGCATGAGATCCCAATACTTGTATATGAATATGATCTTCAAATGATTGGTGTGAGGTGTTAATGAATGCATGGTGCATGATGGCCTATGGGCATGTGAGTATGCGTTGTTGTATACTATGTATTACTTATGTTATTGATTGCTGGGGGTACGTATGTCCGAAATAGTCTGCTGCTCTAGAGCTAAGTCAGTTCCGCGATAATCTTAGTCATGCTACGGTCGATGAATTTCCGATTATTTGAGAACTTAACATTAATTCCGTGAGAACTTAGTATGTGGGGTTTTGAACAAGAATATCTTTTCATTCTTAAAGAATTGATTTTATCATTGGAATTTCATGATTTTGTAAAGTGGTAAATACCCAAGATGTTTTAATGACGAATTATAAAGTTATGAAAAATATAATTTGTTTAAGCTTTGATGTACATGATTACTTTATTATTCCCAAGTTATGATTTGATATGGTGAATTTCATATTTCTACCATGAGTTGATATTTCAACTGTTTTTAAGGTATGATTTATGGAACTTTGAATCGTCCAATATTGGTATATATAATAACCTTATTATCTTGTTTTCTTGAATTGAGATTTTATGCCATAAATTGCATATCACTACTATGAAGTTATATTTTTGAGGATTCTTGATATAAGAGCCATGATTAGAGTTACATTACGACATACAAAATCTTACTATGATTTGAAGATCTTAAATGCTTTTCAAAAGCTATTGTCATGATTTAAATATTGAAATGAAAGAATGATCATTTGAGAATATTGATTTGCATTCGCAGAGTCGGGATGATTTGTATTCATTTTAAGCTCACAGAGACGAAATGCTGTGTTATTGATACCATGTTGATGTTGAGAAAAATTAATATATTTTGAGTTAAAATGTGTTGAGTTAGGAATCCACCAATTGATATGATTTGATAAATGAGAAAGAGATTTGATTTGGTCTTTATGATAGACCTTTGTGATGTTATGGTGGATTTCCTAACGCGTTCTGAGCTAGTCGGGGAGTATTACTTAGCACCGAGAGGGAAATTTGGTATTTCCCCAAACTTATGTTCCACCATAGGGTTGTTGATGATAATATTATTGGCCAGAGAGCCGACTTATGATTATGAAAGCTTTAAGGTTGTACTCCCTGGAAAGAGTACAACACTCCCTCCAATGGGAGTGCTCTTCCTAGGAGGGAAAACGTTGGTATTCCACGTGGCTCACGTGGGGTTTTCGGTTATAGGAAACTCCCCTGTCCATAAGAGTATGTTTCTTGAAACTATCGAGTCGCTCTGAGTCTTGAGTTGATGAGTTTGGTTGTCTATGATGAGTCATGAGAATTTATGATGAATATTGATGATTTTATGATGATTTATGGGATTTTACTTATGTTTTCCTCTCTATAATATTATGAGAAGTATGGATAATGAAATTCAAGCCACGTGAGTCTTTATTTTCCGTACGCATGTTTTACAAAATCAAAGATATTATTCAAATTATTGCGTGCACCCCTATATATTCAGTTGCTTATGAGGAGTCATGGTGAGTTATGTAACTACTTCCCACGATTTCTGTGTCAGTATAAATCTTCAAGAGTCAGGGGTATGAGTGTATTCGATTAATCAGTATTGGTATCCTGTGATTTAGTAATGCAGTACCCCAGTACAGTAGTGAGTTTTGAGGACAGTAAAGTGTATCCGAGTTGTGGTATCTGGAGTCGTTATAATTATTATAGTGGTTGCGAACTATGCATTCATATATGTGTACTCGTTCGTTATTCTCATGATTATTCTGTTGATTAAATGTTCATGCATAAGCCCTTGCATTTAGTCTTCCCTGCTTGCATACTTAATACATCTTACTATTGACGTATTCACGCTATGGTGTTCTTTTATTTTGGGGAACCATAGCTTCAAAGGAGTGAAACTTGGAGCATCTTACAAGTCACTTGTATAGCAGCAGTGAGTCCTCATCATCCGAGGATGTTGTTATTACAGTATTTGATTTTAGTGGACAGAGTTAGTTGGGGGAATTGTCCCTTTAAGTCCACAGTTCAGGCTGTGTAGAGGCTTTTCAGATAGATGTATTAGTGTGTGGTTGAAGGTATTGTATATTTCTAGATGTTTGAACCTTATGGCAAGTGTTAGCCAGTTTTTGCATGTATTTTATTATATTATGCAGTGAACAGGTACAGATATCAGAAAAAGGGTTAGCTTGTGGTCCTTCGGGATTATAAGCACCGTGTGGCATTCCGATTCTCGAGAATCAGGGCGTTACACCCACAGTCCTCAATTCAATATTAAGATTATGTTTAGTTTAATTTTTCAAGACCAAGTGTTCAGTATTCAGTCATTCAGTTATTCAAAGACACAGTATATGTTTATACTTGGCCTTGGATTTGATTTTTCATGCTCAGTATATATGTATATCAACTATCTTTTCATCTTGAATACTCAGTATATTCAAAATACCGATCTCATAATATTGGCTCGAACGCTCAGTATCAGACCAATCTTAGCGCATTCATACACCACTTAGTTGCAGCCTCGGTGAGTCCTCATCAGCCAAGGACTAGTTATCTAATCAATTATTCATTTTAGAACTTTATTTTATTTTAGTTAGTCAGAGTGAGTTGGGGACCTGTCCCTACAACTCGTCAGGTTTAAAGGTTTTCAGCCAGTCCGACAGTCAGGCAGTTAGACACATTTTTTTTCAGTTTCATTAAGTATCCTTAGACAATATTTTTATTGATTTTATAATTTTCCCTTATCAGTTTACTTTAGTTAGTTTTCGCTTAGTATTTTGTTACTTTTCTTCAGTATTTATTTAGATTTGGGTCACTTTTGACGTAAAACACCATGTTACGACTAGGGGTAATCTCGGGTCATGTCAAACTTGGTATTAAAGTTTAAGATTTAAAGTGTCATAGGGTGTCTGGAAGCCGCATTAATTAGAGTCTTTGTGATGGTGTGAAGTGCGCCACACTTATGGGCAAGAGGCTATGAAACATTTTAGGAAAGTCTCCCTTACTTTTGTATTCATGTCGTGCGATGGAATGCAAGATCTGTTAAACTCTTTCTTCTAATTCGTTCTCTAATATTTACAGACAATACCTCCCAAAAGTGCTAATGGAAGAAGGAATAGGGCTCAACCAGTACCACCGCCTATTCCTGAAGACACTCTAAATAAGAAGGTCTCTTACGCTACATGTAGGGATGCTTTCATGACAGTAGCTCAATCTATGGATTCGTAGAATAAACAATAAATCATTTCCCCATCCAACCCAGTGGTGAGTACGACAGCAGCCAGAATCTAGGATTTCACTCTGATAAATCCTCTAGTGTTCTTTAAGTCTAAGTCTGAGGAAGATCCAGTAGAGTTCCCAGACAGTGTTCAAAAAATGACTGACATTATGGGTGTCACTTAGAGTGAAAGTGCCTATTTAGCTTCTTACTAATTGAAAGGAGTGGCTCATACTTGGTTTAAGCAGTTGAAAGAGGATAGGGTGTTTAAGCAGGGCCTAAAGAGTGGGATGACTTTGCTACTGATTTTCTAGATAGGTTCTTTCCACTTGAGTTGAGGGAGGCCAAGATGAAATAGTTCATCAACTTGAAGTAGGGTGACATAGTGTGAGGGAATATTCACTCATGTTTACTCAGTTTGAGAGATATGCTCCAAATATTATGGATGATTCTAGGGCCCGAATGAGTAAGTTTATGTCGGGTGTCTCTGAAGATATGGTCAAGGTGTCTAGGATGGTTATATTAATCAAGGATATGGACCTCTCTAACTGATGGTTCACGCACAATAGATTGAGGAAGAAAACCTTGAGGAGAAGGTAAGAGAAAATAAGAAGGCCAGGACTGGTAGTTTTAGTTTGTCTTAGCATAGATCAGATGGTGGAAATCATTCTTAGGTTAGTCAGATATCATCTACCCCAGCCTCATCTTTTACTAGCACTCCAGTGCCTATGTTTAGACATGACATGACCCAAACCAGGGCCTGACCGTGTCGGGTATCTCAAGTCCAACCAGGAATGGAGACCAACCCCAAAGCTCAAACTATTAACCACCTTACAACCCTCGTCGGATGAATTCTAAACATTTAACAAGATAAGGGAATAATAATTTAAAGATATTTTCATAAGTCTATAACCAAAACCAACCACCAACAACCAAATAACAAACCAATACTGCCTATGTCCACAATATTCCAATAGAGCCTCTAATCAAAACCAAAGAATATCTAGTTGAGACCTCCCCCCAACCATAGCCAAAACCAAAACCAAAAAAAATAGTAAGGAAATGAAGAAATCCATGCATGAAATAGGGTCTTCAAAAGTATGAAAGCTCACCACTTTAGTGTAATGCAAAAGTTATCCTCGATCACCAAGTCACTGTGCAGGAGGAGTAGAAGTATGGCCAGTTCCTACATCGCGCGGGGATACAACATCCAAAGATGGTTAGTGGGGTGAATGCTAGCATGTAACTCAGGCATGTTAAACCAATGCACATAACTATATGCCAATACAAATATATATGTGTGTATATATATACCATGCTGGGATAGGGAACAAGGCTTACCATGCACTTAAATCCTTAACCTAGGTTGTGAATTACTACCATCATATCTATCCATAGGATATATGGGTCCAGTGTTACCACCTAAATTAGCCCCAGTGCGTGTAGCCGCATGAACTGGAGATATCTTATATGGTCGGGGATTCTCGTGTACCTTTCTCCCTTTATGATACATATATACAAATATATAATTAGGTGATTCTCATGTACCTAACAACATTATGGTCACCAAGACCAACCCTCATGTTCGCAAATAAGAGTTTCCAGTGTCTGTCCTTTAGATTCACACCTTCACGGCTAGCTATCACTGTAAGACCCCATAAAAATTCTAAGTAAAATTCAGCTCCTTAAGGCTTGATAAGGAAATCCAACACTTACAAGAATTTTTCTAAGTGGTAGAAACACTTAGTTTCATCTTATACCTCTAAACTTTGGGGATTTATTTGATGACATTCCCGAACTCCGTTTTGGGATTTTCAAGTTGCGTTGTGATCGGAGAAGTCAAGAGTACATCTTCAGTGAGTTTCAGAATTTTTGGAATCCGTTTAGGGCGTGTTTGGATTTCCAAATAGAAGCACCATGAGATTTGCATGCGTCGCATGCTCTATAGCATGCTCCAGAAATTTTCAGCATTTCAGGGTCATCTTCAAATGATCATAACTTCTTGAATATTTTGAACTGTGAGAGTTTCTATATATAGATGAAAATCTCTTTGAGTCCTCTTTATAATGAAATTGGTTTCATCCAATTTAAACATTAGATCAAAGAGTTATGATCAATTTACTTCAGCCTATCAGCCTGAAAATAAAATAGGACAGCTGTGTCTTTCTCTCTTTCTCCAGGGGTATTTTAGTCTTTTACCCATCCTATATATATGCTCAAACACGGAATTAAGCCTAATTTAGAGCAGAATATACTCCCTTTTTCTGAAATTCTCTCAAAAAAATTATCAAGAACAAGTAAGGGTTCAATTGGGGGTTTCAAGATTCTAGCCAATTTCACTGTTAACTTTCACGGATAATCAATCTAAGGTATGCATAGTATTCATTCATGGATTCTTTTCATCCATGGAGCTCAATAATCAAGTTTTAAGTTATGTATCATGAATATTTTGTTGTAGGAGGTTTATAATCATGTTTTTGATGTTAAATTGAGTTTTAATTCCATGAGTTATTTCAACAATCATGAAAACTAATTTATTTGTGGTATTATTCATATGAGATTTATGTTGAGTTCTTGGGATTTGAAAGTTGGATGTTATACCCATAATATTGATATATGTTAATTGATGAATGAAATATCCATGTTTTACATGTGTGTTGAATCATGACCATCATATGTTGAAAACCTTGAGATGTGAATTGGTGGTTATGGTCATGAATTGGGAGCATGTTATATATGCTTAAGTATAAAATCATGCCTTTCATTTGTTTGTGAAAATGTTCAAGTGAATGAATTGTGCCTTGTGATCCATTGGTGATCTAACTAATGAATTCATGTTAATACTACATGATCTAAATGATTTCCACGTTGATATTAGGTTTTGCAAGTGTTTGACAAATGGTTCATGAAAGTTAAGTAATGAAACTACATCATGTTAGAATGTATATAAGTTCATGTCATGCAAGTGAAATTAAAATTGTGAAATTATGATATGTTAGGATACATTCCTATTCATGTACAAGATTATGATTATCAAGTGCTTTCATGAAATCCCAACTTATGGTATTATGAATTGTGGACTTTAGTTCTATGATCAAGAATTTTCATGATGTGTCAGTTTCCTTTCATCGAGTCCTGGGGGTAATTGTACCCAAAAAATATAGCTGGGTGCCTAGAGCCATGTCATGTTTTCATAATACTCTCAGTCAAGTCATGTTCAGTAGATTTCAGTCAGTTTCATGACTCAAGAAAACTCATGTAAAGGCTGTACTCAGTAATCTACGTAATCTCAGTAATATTCTGTCAGTCTATGGAATTCAGTAAATCTTAGTATCAGTACAGTTTAGTTCAGTATTCAGTTCAGACATCAGTAAACTCAGTCAGCTAACAGAACTCAGTAGCATTTAGTCAGTTAACAGAATTCAGTAGTGTTCCGCTAGTCATCGGAACTCAATAAAATCAGTCCATGTTTAGTTCAGTTAAACAGAACAATCAGTAATAGTTTAGTTAATTCTAGTATGAACTAGGAAATTAGTTTAGTGTCATTCAGTTTAGAGTAGGATTCAGCACCGAGCGAACCCAAGGATAGGAATTCACCTGCTTGTAGAGGGTGTGATTCTTAGAAGCAGTCCTTACATTCCAAAACTATGTAGCCAACATAGGTTGAGACATCAATACCTGTCAGTTGAGGGTAGATGAGGTGGCTTAACCTGTCAGTTGAGGGTTTCTATCGTTCTCATTAGAGTACCTGCCAGATAAGGGTCACTCACAGTTTGTCCTTACCAGTGGCGCGGTATTGACACCCTTCTAATCAGGGTAGAGATTGGACCCCATCTTAGCTATTATAGCACATTTGGGGCATGTTGGTTAGATAACTACTTCCCACAGTTTTAGTATCAGTCTTAGTAAAAGAACTTAGATAGTTCTTCAGGATATCAGGACTGACAGATATAGTCAACTCAGATACAGTATAGAACTCAGCTAGTTCCATCAGATTCAGACTGTCAGATACAGTCATTTATGCTATCAATTATCAGAACTCGTGTTATCAGATATATCAGTTATTAGAATTCAGTTATCAGTCATGATATGTTATCAGTAAATATATGTCATCAGTATTCATACTCAGTAGTCATGTTAACACGAACTCAGTTTCAGGACTGTTATATATGGTCAATCAGATCAGTTCTTCATAATCAAAACTCTAAGAAACAATCATTTTCTTTATCAGTAATATAACATCAGTTCCTCTTTATTCAATAAACTCAGTTGTCAGTAAATCAGTACACAGAATTCAGTATCCAGTACTAGTACAGGTTCAATTATAGTTATTATGTATTCATGAATGTATTCTCTCGTTCATGTTAGTCAGTATTGTGCATACATATGAACCCCATGCATTCAGCCTACCTCACTTGCATACCAGTCCATTCAAAGTACTGACACATACTTTTCTCGCGCTATGGTGTCTTATACCATAGGTTTGGACGCACAGGATCCAGAGCTCCCTTAGCAATTTCAGAGTCAGCCAGAAGCAGTAATTAACAGTGAGTCCTTATCCTTTGAGGACAATTATGTTATTATCTTGAGTCCATAATCTGGGAAAGCTAATGCGGATCCCATATAGGGGTTTATAGTGCAAAACTTAGGATATGAGAAACATACATGAGAATAGTCATTTAAACAAGTGCAGAGATCAGTTTAGGTGAACATAACCTATCAATTCTACATAACAAGCATCGAGAGAGTTCATTAGTACAAAGAATCTATAGGGTTATGAAGTTATAGCAAACAAAGTCCTAGTGCTTCTTATATATTGAATACTAACTCCCCGAGATCAAAATTTATTACTATTTTAAATCTTAATTCCAAAACCTCGGATTTACTAGATATTACTTACTGATTATTTAGATAGCACTTTGATTAAGATTTAGCCCTATTTCTCGTGGGGTTGACCCCAACCTAGTTGGGTTCTATATTTGACAACGACTACTTTATAATTGTTGGAGTTGTAATTTGGATGACATCACGTATATTTTTCTAATGTTGATCCTATCATGGGTGATCACAACTGATGTTTCTTACTCACTCATAGTCCATTTTGATCAAATATTGGCAACTTTTTGTTGTTTGATGCCCATCCATTTCCTTCATGTAGTTATTATCTTTATTTTTGCATCACTTGTTGTATTTTATAGCTCTTGTACTAGTGACACCAAGTCTTGAGTACATGCTTTAATTATTTTGTTCTTTTCTTCTGCTTCTTAAGGTTCTTATTGGTTATATTTATCTATATAGGATTACTAGTTATATCCTATTGTTACTTATTGTTTGTGGCTATAGTATTTTGCCTACCTAGTGGGTTATAGTAGGTGTCATCGTGGTCAAATTTTGGGTCCTGACATATTGGTATTAGAGACTAGGTTCACCAGTCTTATTGGTACAATGAAAAATGTGTAGTAGAGTCCCACAGATCGATATGATGATGTTTGTATCTCATTTCTGCGAGGCTATAGGGCATTCTTAAGAAAGTTTTATCTTTTGACTCAGTGTATTCTTATATCGATCAATATCTAAAAGTTTATTTTTCACACTTACGCAATAGTTAGGACCAGGTCTTTACTGGGCAATAGTGAGTGATAACACCCAAAATATGAAAATGAAGAAATAAACTTAGAAAATAAGTTAACAACGATAGAATTGAAAAAATTGATAGATAGATAGACATAAGTTAATACAAAAATGACAACCAAAGGATATGTTAAATTTGAAGACCTTCCATAAGATTGTCAACAAACACCTATCTCTTCAATGACCACGATGGGATAGAAACTTTCTTACAACCACTGCATTTAATCAATCATCGACATAACCTTTTCCAAGAATCTTAAAAGATTTTCACAATTTCAATAGTCATAAAGTTATACCACAATGACTGAGCTAATATATATATATATATATATATATATATATATTGGATAGGTTATGTATTACAAAGGACCAAAAATGTCACTTAAATGGGATTAGGAAATCAGCCCCTAATAACAATTGGAAATAGGTGACGTCCAAGTCGACAACTCATCATCTTGGTGACAACTCAGCAACCCTAGTCATAAAGCTTTGAAATAATGTCATTCGAAGGGTTTTGAGTTAAAATCCCAATATGAGAACTCATCAACTTGTTGTCACCTTGCCAACTTTATTATCAATTGTTTTCCAACTTGTCAATTGTGTTATTAACTGGGTGACAGCTTATCAACTTTTTGTGGCATGTCCAGGGCACTTTCAAGTTCCAAGATATCAACCAAACTTGATTCTCGACTTTCTATCCTCACTTTTAGGACCCACTAATCGTCCAAGGCCATGGATTGATGACATGTCCACCCATTCCTTAGCTTGGCCTCGTGTATGTAAATTGATGAAATTAGGTTGTATCATCCTCCCCTTTTTGAAAAGGATTGACCTCGCATACGAACCTTGAAAAACCATGCGGGAAACAAGCAACCACAATATCCTTATGGGTTTAGGATTAGTGTTATGAACTACAAGTTTATTACCAATTCAAGGATGTACATATTTAACATACTACCAATCATCAAAATTTTCAACCTAGGTATGACTCCACAAATAAAAATTACTTGGCTACTCAAGAGACATTGAAAAAAGGGAAAACTAAAATGACCATTGTAATTAACCAGCCTAACATGTAAACCCACACCGGTCCTGCGTTTTAACAATCATAAGAATTCTTTTATGTCAAGACTTAAATGATCGTTTCCATGCTAAGAGAAATGTGATAAATAAGGTTATCTCAAGTTAAGACTCCACCCAATGCAGTAGCTATCTTCAAGAATAGTATTACTACCAAATCATCCGATATCAAATACAAATGTATCGCCTATGCACATTCATAAACATATTTCATATAAGCTCAAAATGAAGTCAAGTTATAACACCAAGAAAATACCATATGAATGAATTGATGTGTTACTACTATGTTCATCACACAAGGGTATGACCTCTACGACTTTAGAAATCCCAAGAATAAGCATGAGCCACAAATATATACCTTCCTTAAAGGGAATATTACAATTCCTTCATACCAAGTTGATATTCCATGATGTTTTCTCCATTGGTAATTCTCCTCAAAACTCATCCCTTGCTAAGAATCCATAAATAAGTTAACCAAAAAATTATGTTCATCAAGAGAGGGAGTTATACCTTTAAGCTCATGGAACCTACACCTAGCTTCAAGTAGCATCTGTCCACCTCTTAGCTTACAAGCTTCGTCATAGTGCACAATAAGAGAATGATCTTTTATAAGTGAGTTCACTAATACATTTTCCCCTAGTTATGTCATCACCAAATATGGGTTTATCCTCAAGACTACATTCCACATCAATATTCTCATGATACAAACTTTGAATAGAGTCAATTTATAAGGAATTACCATCTCTAAGTAAGATTCCCACATTACTATCCACAAGATCGACTTCAACTTTGTTATTACTAAGTTAAGGTTCATTAAGAGCATCACATAATTCCTCATTTAAAAAACCAATGTTCCATAAAAGTCAATAAGTGTAAATATTTTAACTTGTTATTAGAAATTCATAACCAACATTACTCACTTTGATTTTCAAAAGGGTCAACTAGTGTGTGAATACTCTTATCACATGGCAATGGAACCAAATTCAAGATATAAGTTCCAACACTATATGGACACAAATTGATCTCACTAGAAGAATAAATTTGGTTATTTATAGGATTAACTAGTGTTTGTAAACTCACAACAAGAACATGATTATGATGCAACTTAGTTCTATCAATAATATAACAAAGGGAAGACTCATTATGCTCAATATTAGACAAATCACCATTAATGCTTAATTAGATACTTGCCACAAGGTGAATTTTAAAATATAAAGAAATTCAAGAGTTAGAATTTTTACCTTATAGCTCATATGAAGTATGGTATTCACCATGGTGTTCATCATTGATACGAGTACAAAAAGTACAAGATCTCCCTCAAAGGACCAAACTCGAGAATACAAGTGGGTGAAGACCTTTTAAACAATTTCAAAGTCTTGGATCAATTTGAAGGGAGAAGAAGGATCCATACATTCCAAAGACTCCCCTTGCCTTCTCATTAAGGGAATTATTGTATTTTGAAGCCTCTTTTTTACACTCCATAGGAGCCCCCTTCATTAAGGGTATTTAGTATTTGATTATAATAACTATAAATATAAAATTAGGCTTCTATCTTTGATTAATTTGGATGAATTATTGAGTGAACTCATATTGTAGATTTCTTTCTTCTCCTTAACAATGGAAAACCGTAACTAGGGTTAACTAGAGTGTGGAATCACTTTGGTTGACAATTTGGCTTAGAAAGGTTGGTACTTGAGGTATTTGAATCCATTTTGTGTCAACCTAAGAGTATGGTGTTTTCTTTGTGAATTGTAGAGGGTTTTGGTATTTGATACACACCTTGGTTCCTACAATTTGTAAAGGTTTATGTCTCACTAACTATCCTTTACTTTTCTGCAATTTCTCTTATATTTGTGTAGAATCCATGTCTTATCTTTGCATTCTCTACTTCATCTCATCTTCTTTAGTGTTATTTTTGGTTTTCATAATTAGATCTATATCAATTATGGGAGCGCATTTTCTCTTTTGGAAAGTTGCCATCATATTGGAATTTGTTGATTCTACTCCCTTAAGTCAACTTCTTATTTACGCACCCTTAAGCACCTCGTGGTTCTTCTCACTTTAGGGATCTATATTTGATTGGATTCAAATAATACCTACATATGTGTTAAAACTGCTAGAGAAATAAAAGAAGTTACATGAGTTATGATAACATTTTCATAAAGCACTCATATCACTCCATAAAACCTCTTATTTTTTCTTCTCTTAGATTGTCACTTCGCGCTCCTTTGTTTCTCTCCTTATTTCTCTAAATCTTTTTTCTCTCAATCTCATGGGAGTTAGAGTAAGTGCCCAAGTTTTCTGGATGAGAATTAGGAAAGTAGTTGGAAAGAGATGATTTCCTCATTGTTCCATAATATGTTAGAACATTTTTGCTCTTTTGGACCTCATTATTTTGAAATCAATTGACTCCTAAACATAATTGAAAAAATTGCATGGGTATCATATCACACGAAACTTCCTCATAGTACCTATTATATTTGAAGGATATGTTTACCATATCTCTACTTCACATCCATCCTTGGTGTATGGATATTTCGTTTCTACTCAAGGTATTCTTCCGTAGTCCACCATAGATTGTGTGTTGTAGTTTTTATAATACCAATCTTCTAAGAAAAGGTCAAAACCCAAGTTCTAAAAATATCAACCTTTATTTTTTGATCTTGTCTTGTAGGGTCCACAATAGAAAACTTTTGTATCCTTTTAGCACATACTTGAACCTTATAAGCCCATTCAAGTATTCCCATGCTGGAGTTCATCTTCTAATGGATTTTCTCCAACTTACTGCATTCCCTTTAAGGTGTCAAATAAAACTTATGGATTCGTCTACTTCGGTTTAGTCAAGGCTGGAAAAATCAATTGAAATTGCCACTTAAAAAAAAGATAATCCTTGAGATCACATGCTTTATCAAAAGTAAGAAGAGTGATCTTTATGGACTTGAGATTTTTATCATGTTTCCTATAGCTTCCTTGGTTCCTATATCTTGACATGTGTTTATTAGAATGATATGAATAGGATGTGGTATTTTTTGATAGGTACAACACATTATATATGATTTCTAATTATTCCTTATACCTACAAATGAGCAAACAATGTTAGTAGTAAAAGCGCCTCACCCACGCTCATAGTATTGTCACCTTTGAATGCCTCTCAATTGGACTAGCTAGTGTTGAAAATTGCTTATACTTTAGTATTACATAAAGTGTCGATTGATAATCTTGGCCGAAGTGGATTCTTATCTTGAGAAAGATGGACGACTCAATTTCCATTGATGTACTTCAATCAAGAATAAACTATGAAGCTAAAATGAGAAAAACACAAAAAATAGGACAAAGAAAAAAAATAGACTCAAGAATTAATCAAAACTAAGTAGGGTGATTACTAGTTGTTAATTTGTGTAGAAATTAAGGAAAAGAAGATTAAGAATCCAGGAAATTAAACTAGGAATATAAAATGAACTTACTATTTTTAGGTCTCACTTGATGACCAACTTGACAACTCATAACCCACATCATCAACCTTAAGTAAAATATGTATCGAGGATTTAATACTTGACGACCAACTTGAAAACTTGCCAATAGGTTGATAGCTCGTTAACCATGTCATTAAACTTAAGAAAAATAGGTTTGAAGACTTTCATACTTAAAATTTTTTACAGCTTGTCAATAGGTTGACAACTCGTCAACTCCTTAATGAATGATTGGAATTTCTAAATTTTTTAATTTCTTTAGGCTCATTTCCTTTAGTATTTAACATTTTTGGTTCAAAGCCAGTTTCTCCAAATTTTTATTAAGGGTTTTGGATCAAACTGTACTTTCTTGTGTCTTTATCAAGAAGTTATGAAGAACACCAAGAACAAATAAGAAGATTTAAAAACTCATCACAGTTAATTTAACTTAAAATTGCACCAAATTTGAGATCTAAGCTCCTTTTGGTATGAGGAACAAAACTCAATGCTTTTCAACCCTTAGTTTTACTCCAATTTCTTCAATTCTAAATAAACATTTCCATTCTTCTTTAGGCTCAAAACCAACAATGGTAGACTCTTTATATCAACTTATTTTGAGAACAAATTTCAGCGGGAGCTTTCCCTCAACATAGAGAACAAAACCAGCTATGAATCAAACTCAAAAAAACACCAAATCAAAGAACCCATTTAATGTTCTTCAAGATTTCATTTTAAAATAATGGTGAAATACCAAAACCCTATTTCTAAACATGGTGAAAACTCAAACCTAGACTCTAGTGAAAGTAGGAAACAAGAATCTATTATTGGAAACACCAAACAAGACTGAAATAAAACAAAAATATTTTTGCTTTTTTGTATTTCTTGACAAAAATATTTTAAAAATTTCCTTCAATACTAAAACCCAAGACTAGAATTGTGAGAATGATTCTAAGCTCGTCCCTGATACCAAATAATAATTCTCATAAAATAGAAATCAAATAAACTACAAAACTAAGGTTAAAAGGATAGAATCAAAAAATTGATAGATATATAGACACCAATATCTACAATGACGACGGGGGAATCAAAACTCCCTTAAAACCATAATTTCTAATCAATTATAAACATAAGATTTTCCAAGAACTCACACTATCAAAAGAGTTTCACAATTTAAATAGTCAAAAAAATCTACCTAATGAATGACCTAATTTATCAATTTCGATGCTAGGCTAACAATTAAAAAAAAATACCTAAAGTGGAAATTAAATGGGTTATGAAATCAACCCCTAATTACAATTGGAAATCGGTTACGTCAAAGTTGACAACTTTTCAACTTTGTGATAGCTGATGTGCCATGGTTTCATGGCACTTTCGATGCTTAAAATAAGGAAATTATGCAAGTAATTAGGTACTTTTGTTAGATGTGATGTGATTTTGAGTTGATTTTGTATAAAAATAGTGTTTGGAGCAGAGAAGGAGAAAAAAATGATGAATAGTACTTGGAAGGCTACCTATGAGCCTACCTACGGCCCGTAGGTAGTACCTATGGCCCCATAGGTAGGCCATGTAGGTAGAGATTCTAAAATTCTACAAGTTAATAATTTTCTCTGATTCCTACACCCCCAACTAAGAAGGCGTAGGCAATACCTACTCTTTATAGGTTACTTTTTTAGGTAGGTGATCTACAATATGATGACGTCTCTAATTGCCACTAGCCTAATTATACCCTATGGGTAAAACCTATGGCCCATAAGTGGGGTCATAAGGTGTTGCTGATTCATGTTTTCTACTTTGTTTTGCATATGTTTTGTAATATACTTATAAATACCCATTGGATGTTTTGTTATCAGTTTATGAACTTTATACACTTTTTATATTTTTTTGTAGTTATGAGATAATTATTGATCTTGGAATCATTGTTCTTGATTTTTAAGATTTGAGATTTAATTTGAGATTTTGATTTCCATTCCTATTATTCATGAGATCATTCATATGCTTTTATCTATGAATTCTGTGTGTGTCATACAATCATGGGTAGCTAAACCCCATAAATAATGTTGTGGGAACTCTGTTGGATTAACAAAGGAGAGAAAGTAAAATGTCTTTCTAGATTGGTGTTGTTGCATGTATTGGGGTTTCCTTATATTTTATTACTTTCTTAATGGGTGAAAACATTACAAACCTGCTTGTATTTAATACTTTTTTGAGAGAGAGATGGAGATTACGAAAAGGATATCATAATAGAAATTTGAAGCTACTATCCTTCATCTAATTATCTTTAGACTAAGAGGAGATAGTTAATTTGATATCTAGAATATACATTAGTAATGCGACACTTTGAGACCAAGACGAGGTAAGTAAAATTCACCCTAATCAAGGTCGAGAGACAGTTAGGTGATACATAACTTGTTAGATTTTGCATGTAAGGCTCTGAGATAGTTTGAAGAGCACGGTAAGTATGTGGAGTTAAGAAGTTAGGGGGAACATAATCCACGGGATAGTTTCAATTGATATCAACTATAATTTCCAAATATTATTATTGCTACTATTGTTTTCATAAAACCCCTTATTTACTTTATTCACTTTCTAATTACATCAATAAGATCATGAGAGATTTCCACCCTATTACTCGTTGGATCGACCCCAACCTTGTCGGGTTCTATTTTTGACAAGCAACCTCTTTATACTTTCTAGGAGGTGTAATCTGGGCGACATCAAATTTTGACACTATTGTTGGTGAAGTATAGTTACAGATTGATTGAGTTTATTGAGGTTGTTGGTTTTTAGTTTTCTACTATTTTTAGGGCATACGTTGGTGTATGCCTAATACTTGGAGTCAAGAAAATCCCCTGATTCCATTAGATCTTTATCTTGAATAGACCTTATGAAACAATTATAAGATGGAATAATATGATCAATGAGCCTAATATGAAGGCATAAGTGATGACCCAAATATATTAAATCGACCACCTTCATATGATGTTTATGAAATTACTGAGGAAACCACTAACTGTTTAATAGGCAAAGAAAATGTGAGGTTAGCACTTGCCCAATGTGCTGAAAAAGGGCCAGACAAGAGAAAGAAAATTGACGAACAACACTGGATAGGGACAGACTTAAAAGGGATAAAGTTCAACCACCAATTTATGATGATATGGAAGAATATTTGGTTGAACCAATTATGACATGAGCTATAATTCCTTTAGAGTTTTCCTAAGGAATAAAATTTGACATCACAAATGGAATGATTCAGTTGCTTAATTTGAAGGGTGTGTTTGTTTGTTTACCTACTAATGATGCAAACATGCATATTATGAAATTTGTTGGGAGTTTAACTTCCTAAAATCTGCTAGGGCTGATTTAGAAAGCTCTACCACTTAAATTGTTCCTATTCTATTGTACAGGTGAAGCAACATTATGGTTATAGAAGCTACCTTGTGGGTTTATTAACACTTGGAATGAGATAAGGATAAAACTTTTGGAAAAATTTTTCTAGCTTTCTAAAATTTTGCAATTGAAGAATGGGATTTATAATTTCAAACAGTTATATTTTAAGGCATTGTATGAGACATGGTTGATGTTCAATAAAAGGCTAATGAATGTTCCCAATCATTGAATTTTAGGGAGGAACTTGTTGTAGATATTTTATAGAGCCTTGAATACAAATACTAAGGTTATGGTGGATATTGTTACTGGTGGATCTTTCATAATTCTTCACTAGGAGTAAGCTATGGAAATCTTAGACAAGATTACAAAAACCAACTGAGAGTGGCATACTCGGGAGGTAGATAGGTCGGATGATACTTATACTTTTGGTGCTTACAGTGAGTAGAGAGCCCTAGATGAGGCATTGGCTTTAGAGGTAGGACTACTGAGGACTGAGATTGGGTTTCTTACCAAGGAACTAGCAGTTAGTGGATTAGAAAAGTGAATACACACTACGTAAATTTTCTAGACATGATGAGTCTGATTTTAAGGAGGAAGCAAAGTACTTGGATAGAGAGATGGTAGTTTTCTGAACTAAGGGAAAATGGTCTAGCCACTTGAAACTCGAGGTAAGGAAATTAAGGTTGAGACTACTATACAGGCAGGTATATGATGAGAGTAGAGAGTGCGATGCTGCCTAAAGGAGAAAAGATGATTACAAGGATAAAAGTGCTCTTTATGTTCTACTAGGGAACTGTGATACTGGCTCTAGAATGGAAGTATTTCTTTCTAAGCTTATGAAGGGTTCTGAGAGTCAGAAGAGTTTCCTTAAGGAGATTAAGGTAGACATATTGAGATTGAGACAAAAAGTAGAATTGCATGATAATGTGATAAAGAAGATTGATCATCAGTTTTGGAAGATGTTCACTACATTAAATTAACATCAATCGAGAACTCTTATGAGCAATACCATTCAAAATCCAAAGAACGATAGTCACTACCTATTTATCATCTCTTTAAGTGTTAAAGCTACTATTGATCCACCAATGCTTCTTGTTGAGAAGGTAAGGAATAATATTATGGATGTTGATAATGCACTAAAAGCGGAAATTGATAAGTTGGTGACAAATGGCGAGACATCATATAAATCAAAAGGTGTAAAAAAACAAGTAGATAGTGATAAAGGAAAATATAAGGAGGTCAAATCAGTATTGAAACCTATTTCACAACCTCCCCCACCCATTACTCAGATATTAAAGAAGAAAGTGGAAGAAGGAAAATATCTGAAATTTATGTCAGTGTTGAAGAAATTGTCTGTGAATATCCCTATTATGAAAGCTTTGGAGAATATACCTGGTTATGCAAAATTCATGAAGAATTTAGTGACTAATTAGTGGACAGTGAGTTTTGAGCCCGCTAATAATATGCACCACTATAGTGCTATTACTTATTTATCTTTGGTAGAGAAAAATAAGGATCATGAAGCTTTTATTATTCCTTGTAATCTAAGGTCCTTTAAATTTCTCGAGCATTATCTGATCTGAGTGTTAGAATTAATTTGATACCACTAGTTATGTACAAGCAGTTTTCATTAGGAGCACCCAAGCAGACCTCTATGAGATTATTAATAGCCAATCACATTATGAAGCCGATTGGTATATCATGTGATGTGTGTATAAAGATGGTTTCTTTCATATTCCAGTTGATTTTGGGATTCTTAATTATAAGGTTGATTTTGATTTCCCTATTATCTTAGGAAAGCCCTTCCTAGCCAGGGTTAGGGCATTAGTTGACAAGGAAATGGGAAAAATAAAATTCAGGATTATGATAAACATGTCACTTTAAATATGCATCTTTTGATGAGGCAGACAAAAGATATATGGGTGGTGTCTATGATAGAAACCATATGTAAAGAGGCATTGATTGAACCCATTGAGGAGAGACTTGGTATTGAAGCATTAAAAATAGTGATCATGAATTTTATAGCAATGATATAAGGGAGTATGATGAGACGGTAATCACACTTATTGGTAGAGATTCTTATTTTTATGTGCCAAAGAAGTTGGACCTTGACTTTACGAATAGATAAACCTTGCCAGCTCGGTCATCTATTGAGGATCCACCAATTTTAGAATAAAAAGACTCCTCTTATTTGAGTTATGAATTCTTGGGGACTAATAATGCCTTGTTGATTATCATTATTGAATATTAATTGGATACATAGGTTGAGGCCTTGATTTCAGTATTGTAGAGGTTTAAATAGGCTATTAGTTGGACTATTACAAATATTATCAAGATTTCACTTGAAATCTGCACTCAAAATATTCAGTGGAATCTCTATAATATCTTATGAGTACAAATTTCATATGTTGAATTTTGTAGGACTATTGGTTAGACTATTCAGTATTATAGAGTACAAATTTCTTATGCTGATTCCGCATACTCATAAGATGCTCTATGCTAGGTTTAAATAGACAATTGGTTATACTATTAAAAAATTGAGCATAAATGTTTTTTGAATACACCTATGCTAGAGTTAGTGAAGATAGAGACTATTAAGTAGTTAGAGGAAGGTGTAGTTTACCCTATTACTGACAGCAAGTGGGTGAGCTTGGTTCAATGTATTCAAAAAGAATGGTGGGATCACTGTGGTCCCCAATGAGAAGAATGAGTTATATCCCATTAGACCAGTCACAAGATGACAAGTTAGCTTAGATTATCAGAAGCTAAATATATCAAGGCAGAATGATCATTTTCCTATACCATTCATGGATACGATATTAGTCCATCTTGCGGGTAGAGGGTGGTATTGTTTTCTTGATGGTTATTTGGGGCATAATCATATTGATATTGTACACGAGTACTAATACAAAACTATTTTCACATGTCCACATGGTACGTTTGCATTTAAGAGGATGCTTTTTGGTCTTTGTAATGCTCTTTCACTTTTTAGCATTGCATGATGTCTATCTTTAGCAATATGATGAAGGATACTATCGAGGTCTTCATGGATGATTTTTTTATTATGGGTGACTCATTTAGTGACTATTTGTCTCACTTTTCTAATGCAATATAGAGATATAATGAGTGCAACCTTGTTTTGAATTGGGAGAAGTGTCACTTCATGGCCAAAGAGAGGATTATTCTTAAGCAAAAAATTTCAAAAAAGGGATATAGATTGACATGGAAAGTTTTTCCACCAATTTTTATGAAAGGTATTGGGAGCTTCTAGGGTCATACAAGTTTTTAAGGGTGGTTTATCAAGGACTTCTCTGATATTGGAAATCCATTGTGCAAGTTGTTAGAGAAGGAGGTAAAGTTTTTGTTTGATTATGCTTGCCTTAAGGCTTTTGAGTGCCTGAAGAGAGGTTGCTTTTATCTCCTATTATTATATCTCCAGATTAGAACCTTCTATTGATGTGATGTGTGATGCTAGTGGTGTGTCCCTAGGAGCTGTACTAGGCCAAATACACGTGAATAAACTTTACATAATTTATTATGCCAGCAAAGCTGTAATACTCCGTATATTTCTAAGCTAGAAAATAAACCGTTGTTCCTACACATGAAGCCTTCTATCCTATGATTCATATTTGAGTACATGAATTATGATGAGTATCCTAGTGATAATAGATCTTATGATGTGTTAAGCATGTTCATAAGAGTCACTTAGAGTAAGCCAAGCTAAGAACTTTTGAATCAACCAAGTTTTCATATGTAATTTCACATAGCTCATATTTGAATAAGAATAACTTGGATTATAGGTTTTATTTTGAAAGATTTATACCCTCCAAATTGTAGAGAATTGAATAAACATTCCGTCGATACCAAATTTGCCTAAAACGGACACCCGGTGTAGAAGTTATGGTGATTTAAAGTTTCAGTAGCGTTATTTCAGTCATTGGTGCGTTGCGCCGTAAGCCAAAATAACGTTCATCAATTTCTAGTGTCTTTTTGTGATTCCAGTGCATCGCGGTGAGTTTCCAGGTCACAAATGGGTGGAAATACGGTGTCTCTGCGTCGCGCCGGGGGCCCAAATTGGGTAATTTTCATAGAAATTAAATGACGCATCTAGAGGGGTATTTGGGCCATCTTTCCCCCCATATAAGTCTGAAACACGGGATTGAGGCCCCAAATCAGCTCTTTACACTACTTTTTAGCAAAATTCTCTCAAGAACAACAAAGAATAAGTCTAGGGTTCAATTGGGGGTTTCAAATTCCAAGCTTATTTCACTACTATTTTCACGGATTATTAATCTAAGGTATGCGTAGCGTTCATCTATGGATCCAATCCATTCATAGAGCTCAAGAACCATGTTTTAAATATTGTTTTGTGAACTTTTTGTGGTGATATGAGCATGTACATGTTGATGATTGTATTTTAAGTTTTAAGATGATATCTAAAGGTGTTTTCATGGAATATATATGGGTGTTAGTTGAAAACTATGAACTTTAGGTGGTGTAATATGGTGCAAGTTATAAAACACACCTATGCCTTAAATAATGCATGCTAGGTGCTTTATAAAATGCTTGGGATGCTAGGAATTTATGTTTACATGGTTCCATGATATCTAAATGACAATTCTATGTTAGCTATATACTTAAATATGGATTCCATGCTATTGATGTGTTGATATTATTGTGGTATGAAGCATGTATGCTAATGGATATGTATAATATGTATATGAAATATATCCATGCAATCCCTACAATGTTTAAGATGTTGAATAACTACATGAAGTATAAGATCCCCTACTTATGATATTATGAATTGTGGACTCCAATCTTGTGATCAAGTCATGTCATGTGTGCCAGTTTTTCTCTATCGAGTCCTGGGGGTATTCATACCCGAAAAATATAGCTGTGTGCCAAGATCCATGCCATGTTTTCACAATAATGTCAGTCAAGCTATAATCTATAGAACTCAGTTAGTCATGTGACTCAGGAAACCTCAAAAATCTCATGATCTCAGTTAATGCTCAGATAGTAGTACTATTCCATCAGTCAACGAAAGTTAGTTAATCAGTCCATGTACAGTTAGTTAATCAGTCCATGTACAGTCAGTTGAATCATGTTCAATCTCTTCAGATAGGAGTAGAAGTTAGCACCGAGTGAACCCAAGGATAGGAACTCACTTACTAGATTAGGGTGTGATTCTTAGGAGTCATCCTTACGTCCCAGAATTATGTAGCCAGCATAGGTTGAGATATCTTAACCTATCAGATTAGGGTTGATGAGGTGGCTTAACCTGTCAGTTCAGGGTTTCCACCACTCTCATTTTGAGTACCTACTAGCTAAGAGTTACTCAAAACTATCCTTATAAGTGGCGTGGTATTGACACCCCTCCAATCTGGGTGGAGATTGAACCCTAGCTTAGCCATAATGGCACACATGGGGCATGTTGGTTAAACAACTACCTCCTACAGTTTCAGACTCAGTCTCAATAAAAGAACTCGGACAGTTCTTCAGATATCAGTATACCAGGACTGTTAGATACAGTCAAATTCAGTTATAGCACGGGACTCAGAAAGTCCCATCAGATTCAAGACTGTCAGGCCTAGTCTCCCATGTTATTAGACCTATAGTTTCAGCCATTTCTTTTATCAGTAAACCATGTATTAGTGTACAGATTTACCTATTACGTACTTATGATCTCAGTTACTATGTATGTATGTTTGTACTCTTACATTCATATCAGTCTGTTAGTTAGTATTATTCATGCATGTAAACCCTTTGTCTTAGGCTACCTCACCGTATACTCAGTACTCCAGTTGTACTAACACATTTATGCTATGGTGATTTCTTTTCATGTTACACCATAGGTTTAGAGACATGAGTTCTAAACCTACAGTAGAAGCTGTATTCCAGTATACAGAGTTTCAGTGAGTCCTCTTTATTCGAGGATGATACGATATTATTTTGTTTCATTTTTTATTTCAGCTCAGTTTTGCTAGACGAAGTTAGTTAGAGATATGTTCCTTCAACTCCTTTTTCAGACAAAATTTAGAGTCTTTCAGATTTAGTTCATATTTGATTCAGTTTTCAGTTGTTTTGGGTATCTTTCACCTACACGGATGTTACTATTTTATAGATTTTTTATTCAGTTGAACCTTATGGCCTACATGTTCATGTTTTCTGCATTATTACATTATATATTGTAGTTTACAGGTACAAATATCAGTTATGGGTTAGCTTGTGGTCCTTCGAGGTCATAAGCACCGTGTAGCATACCGGTTCAGAAAATTGGGGTGTTACAAACTTGGTATCAGAGCCCAAGGTTCAATAGAGTCCTAGGAAGTATGAAAGCCACATCTAGTAGAGTCTTGTGCATGGTTGTGTTGCATGCCACATTTATGTGAAAGAGGCTATGAGATGTTTAAGAACAGTTTCCCTTCTTTCAGTATTCATGTCATGCTAGTGACAATAATCACAAGTCAGTTTTAATCTAATCTTCTTCTTCTCTTTATTTCAGAACATGCCTCCTAAGAGAAGAAATCAGTCAGCTTCTCAGTCTGAAGAACCTTTGGGCGATCATGTTTCTTGTGCGTAGTTTAAGACCGTATTTACCACACTTCCTCAGTCTGTGGCTACCTAAAATGAATGGCCACCAGTTATTCCAACCAATCAAGTGGCCAATTCTGTAGCATCTAGGATTTGGGACTTCACCCGAATGAACCCTCCATCTTTCTTTGGGTCTAAGTCTGATAAAGACCCTCAGGAATTCATTGACCAAGTTCAGAAGGTCATTGATATCATGGGAGTTACTTCTATTCAGAGTGCTTAGTTAGCTGCATACTAATTACAGGATGTCACTCATACTTAGTAAAAATAGTGGAAGTCTGAGAGGGTAGATGATGTAGGTCATATTGAGTGGGAGGAATTTATCATGACTTTCTTAGATAGATTCTTTCCCCAAGAGTTGAGAGAGGCCAAAGTTCTTGAGTTCATCAACCTCAGGTAGGAAAATATGATGGTTAGAGAGTATTCTCTTAGGTTTACTCAGTTAGCTAGATATGCCCCCATGTGGTTGCAGACACCAGGGCTAAGATGAGCAAGTTCGTGTAAGGGGTGAATGATAGCGTAGTAAATAAGTATAGATTTGCGATGCTGAACGGTGATATGAATTTAGTCAGGCTTATGACCCATGCTCATCAAATAGAGGAGCAAAAGGTTAGGACTAGAGAGAGACAGAATAAAAGAGCATGGTTTATTCTTAACCCAAATCAGAGGGAGGAAACCATTCACAGTTTCGTCCCAAGTCATTAGCTCTAGCTCATTCTTCTGCTATGTTCCAGCTACTTCCTCTGTCAGTTACCCAGTGGCAAAATTTAGAGACAGAAATAGAGATAGAGCACTAGTCTCTAAATCTCAGGGCAGTGTTAGCAGTGCCGAACAAATCCCCTATGTCAGATTTGTGGTAAGAACCACAAGGGTTTTTGTTGAGCTGGTAGTGATGTTTGTTTTGGTTGTGGTAATCCAGGACACAGGATTAGAGAGTGTCCTCAGCAAGGTCCTCAGGGTCAGCAGAACAGTTCCACAGCTCTATCTGGTTGCCCAAACCAGCAGGGTGCCACTTCCAGTGCTACTAATGGGCAACGTCCAAATAGACTCTATGCTCTTTAGACCCGACAGGATCAGGAAAATTCTCCTGATGTCGTTACTGGTATGTTACAAATTTTTTATGTTCATGTTTATGCTTTACTAGACCCAGGTGCATCCTTGTCTTTTATCATTCCATACATAACAGGCGATTTTGGAATCAGTCTTAAAATTTTAGCTGGGCCCTTTTCAGTCTCTACCCCAGTGGGTAAAACCATCATAGCTTGGCGGGTATACAGGAACTTTCTTGTTATGATATTTCAGAAAGCCACGTTAGCAGATTTAGTCAAGTTAGAGATGACTGACTTTGATATCATTCTTAGCATGGATTTTCTTTATTCCTGCTATGCCACAGTCGACTGCAGAATTAGGATAGTTCAATTTCAGTTCCCGAATGAGCCAGTCCTAGATTGGAAGGGTAGTACTTTAGTGTTCAGGGGCCAGCTTGTTTTCTACCTTCGGGCAAGGAGGATGATTTCTAAGGGGTGTGTGTATCATCTTGTAAATGTTAAAGATTCTAGTTCCAAATCTCCCAATCTTGAATCAGTCCTAGTAGTTAATAAATATTCAGATGTCTTTCCCGAAGATCTTTAGGCATTCCTCCCGAAAGGGAAATAGACTTTGGCATAGACCTTCTCCCAGATACTTAGCCTATTTCTATTCCTCCATACAAAATGGCACCAGCAGAACTTAAGAAACTGAAAGATCAGTTGAAAGATCTCTTAGATAAAGGATTTATCAGGCCCAGCGTATCCCCATAGGGTGCACCAGTCTTATTCGTGCACAAGAAAGATGGTTCTCTTAGGATGTGTATCGATTATCGTCAGCTCAACAAAGTTATGGTCAAGAATGGGTATCCACTTCCTAGAATAAATGAATTGTTTGACCAACTTTAGGGTGCCAGTTATTCTCCAAGATAGACCTCAGATCAGGCTATCATAAGCTTAGAGTTAGAGAATGTGACATCCCGAAGATAGCTTTTCATATGTGGTATGGTCACTTCGTATTTCTTGTCATGTCCTTTGGTCTTACCAATGCCCCTACAAATTTCATGGACTTGATGAACCGGGTGTTTAAGCAGTACTTGGACATGTTCATCATAGTCTTTATAGATGATATTCTGGTCTATTCTCGTACTGAGCATGATCATTCAGACCATCTCAAAATTGTTCTTCAGACTCTTAGGGATCATCAGTTATTCGCTAAGTTTAGTAAGTGCGAATTTTGCCTAAGATTAGTAGCATTCCTCTTCCATATTTTTTCTGGTGATAGCATTATAGTAGATCCTCAGAAGATCGAAGCGTTAAGAAACTGGCCTCACCCCGTATATCCATCAGATATCAGTAGCTTCTTGGGTTTGGCTGACTATTACAGATGGTTTGTCAAGGGATTTTCTTCTATTTCATCTCCTATGTCCAGATTGACGCAAAAGAAGGTTAAGTCCCAATGGTCAGATTCATGTGAGAAGAGTTTTCAAGAGTTGAAGACTCGACTCACCTCAGGTCTAGTTCTAACTCTTCCAGACAGCTCAGACAGTTTTGCAGTCTAGTGTGATGCATCTAGAGTGGGTTTAGGTTGTGTCCTCATGCAGTATGGTAAGGTCATACCCTACACCTCCAGACAGCTAAAGCCCCATAAAAAGAATTATCCTACTCATGATCTTGAGTTAGCATTGAAGATTTGGAGGCATTTTCTTTATGGAGTTCTTATAGATGTCTTTACAGATCATAAGTCTCCAGTATATCTTTTCTCAGAAATATCTCAATCTTTATCAGAGAAGGTGGTTAGTTCTCTTGAAAGATTATGACATGAGCATCCTTTATCATCCGGGCAAGGCCAATATTATGGCCGACGCTCTCAGTAGACTCTCTATGGGTAGTATTTCTCATGTTGAGGATAGCAAGAAGAAAATAGCTCAAGAAATCCATTAGCTAGCCATACTAGTCATTCGCTTAGTAGACTCTTCCGAGGGTAGTGTATGTGTTCAGAGTAGTTCAGAGTCATCTCTAGTTTTCGAGGTGAAAGAAAAGCAAGACAGGGATCCTAGCCTTGTTAAGCTGAAAGAGTCAGTTCAGAATTAGAAAGTTGAGGTTTTCTCTCAAGGGGGAGATGGTATTCTCCGTTGTTAGGGCCGTTTGTACATTTCAGGTGTAGATAGCTTAAGGCAGCGAATTCTCGTAGAAGCGCATGGTACGCAATACTATATTCATCCAGGGGCCACTAAGATGTACCACAACTTGTGGGAGATCTATTGGTGGAGTGGGATGAAGAGAGATGTAGCAGAGTTTATGTCTAAGTGCTCTACATGTTAGCAGGTTAAGATAAAGAATAAGAAACCTAGTGGTTCCATATAGGAGTTCACCATTCCTACTTGGAAGTGGGAAGAAGTGAACATGGACTTTGTGACAGGTTTGCCTAGAACACATCATCAGTATGATTTAGTTTGGGTCATTTTAGACAGAATGACCAATTCAGCTCATTTTTTTTCCTTTTGGTACATCTTATTTAGTCGAGGATTATGCCAAACTCTATATCAGGGAGTTGGTCAGATTACACGATATTCCATTATCTATTATTTCAGACAGAGGTACCCAGTTCATCTCTTACTTTTGGAAAGCATTCCAAAAGGGTCTTGGTACCCAAGTTCATCTCAGTACAACATTTCATTCTCAGTCAGATGGTCAAGCAGAAAGGACCATTTAGACTCTCAAAGATATGCTAAGGGCATATGCAATTGATTTTAAGGGAAATTGGGATGAACACTTGCCTTTGAGTGAGTTTTCATACAACAACAGCTATCATTCTAGTATTTAGATGGCTTCATTCGAAGCTCTCTATGGTAGGAGATATAGATCTCCAATCAGTTGGTTCAAAGTTCGTGAGACCTCAGTTATAGGTCTTGACTTAGTATTCGATACCTTAGAGAAAGTTCAGTTGATCCGAGAGAGACGTCGAGCTGCTCAGAGCTTATAGAAGTATTATGTAGATGTTCGTAGTAAGGATCTCGAGTTTGAGGTCAATGACTATGTCTGCCTTAAGATCTCTCCCATGAAGGGAGTGAAGAGGTTCTGCAAGAAAAAGAAACTTAGTCCTCGATATGTCGGTCCTTTTAGGATTCTCAGTTGCTTTGGCAAGGTAGCTTATGAGATCGAATTTCCTTCAGATCTAGCCTCAGTTCATCCAGTATTCCATGTCTCTTTGCTCAAGAAATGCATAGGTGACCCAGCAGTTGTAGTCCCTATTCAGAGCATTGACGTTTAGAACAGTCTCTCATATGAAGAAATGTCAGTCAAAATCTTAGACTATCAGACTCGTACATTGAGGAGCAAAGAAGTCCCTCCAGTCAAGGTTCTTTGGCAAAATCAGTCTCATGAGGGAGCTACTTAGGAAATAGAAGCACATATGCATACCAAGTATTCTCACCTTTTTTTTGCCAATTCAGATCAAGCTCAAAGCAACAATTCTCCTTAAGCGTACTCAATTTTATGTTCATGCTCCCATCTTAAACTTGGTATCTATAACCATTGCATATTCAATCATGCATTCATGTATCGGTCCAGTTTATAATCATGCATCAAATATACATTCTCATTGGAAGAACTCAATTATCAGAAGTCTCAGTTATGCATTTATGAATCAGTTACTCATGCATCAGATATTCATGTCCAGCATGATATGTTTAGCTTATCAGTCATGTCCATTATGAGATCATGTTCTAATAGTGTATGTCTTCTATCAGATATTCATGTCCAACATGATATGTTTAGCATATCAGTCATGCATCAGATATTTATGTCCAGCATGATATGTTTAGCTTATCAGTCTAGGGTTCAATTGGGGGTTTCAAATTCCAAGCTTATTTCACTACTATCTTTACGGATTATTAATATAAGGTATGCGTAGTGTTCATCTATGGATCCAATCCATTCTTAGAGCTCAAGAACCATGTTTTAAATACTATTTTGTTAACTTTTTATGGTGATATGAGCTTGTACATGTTGATGATTGTTGTTTAAGTTTTAATATGTTATCTGAAGGTGTTTTCATGGAATATATATGGTTGTTAGTTGAAAACTATGAACTTTAGGTGGTGTAATATGGTGCAAGTTATGAAACACACCTATGCGTTAAAGAATGCATGCTAGGTGTTTTATAAAATGCTCGGATTCTAGGAATTTATGTTTACATGGTTTCATAATATCTAAATAACAAGTCTATTTTAGCTATATACTTAAATATGAATTCCATGCTATTGATATGTTGATATTATTGTGGTATGAAGCATGTATGATAATGGATATGTATAATATATATATGAAATATATCCATGCCATCCCTACAATGTTTAAGATGTTGAATAACTTCATAAAGTATAAGATCCCCTACTTATGATATTATGAATTGTGGACTCCAATCTTGTGATCAAGTCATGTCATGTGTGTCAGTTTTCTTCTATCGAGTCCTGGGGGTATTCGTACCCGAAGAATATAGCTGTATGCCAAGAGCCATGTCATGTTGTCACAATAATCTCAGACAAGCTATAATCTATAGAACTCAGTCAGTCATCTGACTCAGGAAACCTCAGAAATCTCATGATCTCAGTTAACTCTCATATAGTAGAACTATTCCGTCAGTCAACGGAAGTTAGTTAATCAGTCCATGTACAGTAAGTTGAATCATATTCAATCTCTTTAGATAGGAGTAGAAGTTAGCACTGAGTGAACCCACGGATGGGAACTCACCTACCAGATTAGGGTGTGATTCTTAGGAATCATCCTTACGTCCCAGAATTATGTAGCTAGCATAGGTTGAGACATCTTAACCTATCATATTAGGGTTAATAAGGTGGCTTAACCTGTAGTTCAGGGTTCCCACCTCTCTTATTTCCAGTACCTTCCAGCTAAGGGTCACTCACAACTGTCCTTACCAGTGGTGCAGTATTGACACCCCTCCAATCGAGGCAGAGATTGGACCCCAGCTTAGCCATAATAGAACATATGGGGAATTTTGGTTAAACAACTACCGCCCACAGTTTTAGACTCACTATCAATAAAAGAACTTAGACAGTTCTTTAGATATCAGTATACTAGGACCGTTAGATACAGTCAAATTTAGTTATAGCATAGGACTCAGAAAGTTCTATCAGATTCAAGACTGTCAGAGCCAGTCGCCCATGTTATTAGAACTACAGTTTCAGCCATGTCAGTTATTAGTAAATAATATATTAGCGTACAGATTTAGCTATCACGTACTCATGATCTTAGTTACTATATATGTATATTTATACTCTTACATTAATATCAGTCAGTCAGTTAGGATTATTCATGTATGTAAACCCTTTGCATTAGCCTACCTTACTCGTATACTCAGTACTCCAGTTGTACTGACGTATTTACGCTATGGTGCTTTCTTTTCATGTTACACCATAGGTTCAGAGACATGAGTTCCAGACCAGCAGTAGCAGCTGTATTCCAATATACAGAGTTGCAGTGAGTCCTCTTCATTCGAGGATGATATGATATTATTTTATTTCATTTTTTATTTCAGCTCAGTTTTGCTAGACAGAGTTAGTTGGAGACATGTTCATTCAACTCCTTATTTAGATAGTATTTAGAGGCTTTCAACTTTAGTTCAGATTTGATTCAATTTTTAGTTGTTTTGGGTATCTTTGACCTACACAGAGATACTATTTTACAGATTTTTTATTCATTTGAACCTTATGGCCTACATGTTCATGTTTTCTGCATTATTACATTATATATTATAGTGCCAAGGTACAGATATCAGTCATGGGTTAGCTTATGGTCCTTTGGGGTCATAAGCACCGTGTAGCATCCAGTTCAGAAAATCAGGGTGTTACAAAATCACTCCATCACGCACAAAAAAACTACATGGTTACTGAAAAGGAATTACTTACGATAGTGTTTTGTTTTGAGAAATTCTGGTCCTATTTGTTTGGTACGAAAGTCATTGTGCATACTAACCATGTATATCTTAGGTACCTTATGGTGAAGAAGGATGCTAATCCTAGATTGATTCGATGGGTACTACTGCTACATGATTTTGAATTTGAGGTTAAAGACTAGAAGGGCACAAAATTCTGGTCACAGACCTTCTATCCCGTCTAAAAAGGGAGGCAATGCTTGAATTAGGGTTTTATCTTGATAATGATTATATTTTTGAAGATGAATATTCTTGACAACATAACAACACTTAATCCCCTAGTTTTTTCAGTTAGGTAATTATTTTGTAAGTGACCTCATCCCAGAAGATATGTCATTTCAGTAGAAAAAATAATTTATGCATGAGGTATAAAAGTTCTTTTGGGATGAGACTTACTTATTTTGGGTGTGCGTGGATAGAGTTATTTAGAGGTGTATACCCAAAGTTGAGATGATGAGCATTCTGGAGGCTTGTAATTCATCTCTAGTCGAAGCTCACCATGGAGTAACTCGCACTACCCATAAAATTCTAAAATGTAGTTATTATTAGTAAATTTTTTGTAAAGATGCACATGACAATGCTCGAGCCTATGACCAATGCCAAAGAAAGGCAATATCTGATGAAAGCATGAGCTCCCCATAACACCTATTCTTGAGCTTGAGTTATTTGATGTGTAGGGTATTGACTTCATGCGTCCATTCATGAATTAACATGGTATGAAGTACATCTTGGTGTAAGTCGACTATGTGTTTAACTGGGTAAAATTTATTGTGCTTCCAATTAATGAAGGTCAAAGTATCACAACCTTTTTAAAGAAAAATATTTTCTCTTAGTTTGGTACTCTATGAGCTATCATTAGTGATGGTTGGTCCCATTTTTGCAATCATATATTTACAACCCTAATTGAGAAATATGGCATGAAACATAAGGTTGAAACATCTTACCATTCATATATAAGTGGATAAGTTGAGGTCTCCAATTATGAGATCAATTCTATTTTATCAAAGACTGTGAATGCCAACCGGACTGACTAGTCGAGAAAGTTAGATGATGCACTTTGGGCCTACCGAATATCTTACAAAAATCCCATAACTTCCTCACGTTATCATCTTGTGTAGGGTAAGGCATTCCACTTGCTGGTCGAACATGATCATAAGGCACTTTAGGCATTGAAGAGGCTGAATTTTTAGTGGAGTGATATTGCACACTTTAGAATAGATAAGGTGAATGAGTTAGATGAGTTTTTCCTCCATTCTTATAAAATTTCAGCCTTTTATAATGATAATATTAAGTTGTACCACAACAAGAAAATTGAGAAAAAGGTATTCCAACTCGGTAATGTGTTTTTGTTGTATAATTTAAGACTTTGCTTGTTTCTTAGAAAGCTAAAGTCTAGGTGATCTGGACCATTCACCGTGGATAAAGTATTTCCACATGGTGTAATTGAGCTAAAATGAGATGGAGATGCCCTATTCAAGGTAAACGAACATCATGTTAATGATTATATGGGAAACATAGAGGAGTTGAAAGTCTGTGAGAATGTTAGCCTTAGTGAAGTTTGAGTAACCAAGGGACCTAAGTTACGTTATGATGTTAATTTAGGCATTACATGGAAGGCACCCCATTGGATTGTTGGTGAAGTTTAAGTACCCAACATCATCACATTGTGCCACGTTATGCCACAATGTCAAATTTGGTGCTGCTTAGCAGGCAATCCAAGGTTTTAATGTTCACTTTGTTTTTGGTTTTCACACATATCCAGGTAAGTAGACTGATGACTCTACCGACAGGGTCGTAAGTCCAACCCATGGCATGTAAGTTGAGTTATTGGAATCAAAAGAAAATTCTAGGTCTTTAAACTGTAACCTACGACCCTTTCCTACTATGCTCTAGGTACAACCTATGACTCATATGTAGGGTCCTAAGTAGGGCCAAGAACTTTTAAAAAAGATAATGTGTTGGGTCTTTATAACATAACCTGGATCGACAAACCATTCTAAAAAATACTCGATCCTTTCACCCATAAGTTCATAAATTACACTTTACCAATTTAAACTCTTCATCTCTTATTCAAAAGTTAAAAAGGCAAAACCCGATCCCACATTCCACATTCCACATTCTTGCATATTACATTGGGAATGTGGGCTATTATAACCTTTTCCTTTTCTTCTTCTAAAATCTTCACTTAAGGTAAGTTTTTTCATGATCCAAGTTTTATTACTAATTAGTTTCTGAGTGAAATAACCTATGAATGCACTTACATGTGGATGTAGAAGTTGATTAACTCGAATAGCTCTTAAAATACTGAGGGAATTTGAATTATTGCATAGTAAAGTGATCAAAATTAGTCAAAAAATTTAAAAATTATCTGATTTGAGATGGTACATTTTGGAAGAACTTGAAGAAACCTTAGGACCTACCTTCGAGCCTACCTACAGGCCTGTAGGTACTACTTATGGCTCATTGATAGGGGAATAGGTAGCCTCTGAAGTGTATTATCAATTTTTTTTTCATTTATGTTTCGTTATTGTATAAAAATAACTGATAACACTTTTTACAGATACTATGAGATGCAAGGCTACCCAAAAGAATAATGTGTAGTCTAGGTTGAAAGATGAGTCTCCTAAATGGACTAGATCCATGGAGGACCACCTCGTGAGAGAGAAAAGTGCACCCTAAGATCCAGGCCTGTCTAGGGGCCAAACTCAGAGATAGGAAGCAGCCAGAGATGCTACTCAGTTAGGCATCTAACCCGAACCACCAATGTTATCTCAGGCTAACCCTCAGGTTGTTCCAGCTTATGTTATCCAAATAAGACCTAGAATGAAGTTAGATCAAACATCACTGCATCACTCTCCCATCCTTCCCTATTCTGATGAGGAAGAGAACAAGTTTATTTATAGTGTTTCTGAGGAGGATTCAGTCATCCTCTAGTCTAAAAAGAAGGTGGAACCTACTTTTGGGATAGTTGATCATGATACTAATAGACCCCATTCTGAGAAGGATATTAATACAATATAGGGTACACAGGATTAGGGTGATGATACTTTACAAGGTACCCAGGATGCTTCAGATTTAGCTTTAGCCTCTCAGGAGTACACACACATCTCTCTAGTACCAATTCCTCAAGACATTTATGTAGAGTACCTATGACAGGGATAGTAGTATTACTGAGTAGGGTAGATCGTGAAGCAGTATTGTTAAAGAGACCTAAATTGAGTTTGCTGCTTTGGTAGTTGCTCCAGACCTTTAGGCTACTTTTGATAGATATAAACTTGGTCAATGGCTCAGCCTATAGGATCTTATGCTAATATATTATTTGTGATTTTTATGCTTTATATGTGTCATTGATATATTTGATAACCTTAACAATAGGATAAGGGTTGGACCAACCCCCATTGACTCATGCACTAGTTAGAGAGGTTAGGGTGGATGTATCAGAGGAGACTATTCATCATTTCTAGTTTGGGCTAAAGTTTGTGGGGCCGTCCACTATAGTAGAGTTTGATTATAAACTACGGCTCGAGAGGAGTAAATGCATTATGATAGATGTTGATTAGTGCGAGCGAAGGAGAGACTTGGCTAGCTTGGTAACCAAGCAGATAGCTGATTTAGGTATTTATGCCCCTTGGGTCAAGGGGAAGTCGTAGATTAAGAAGGCTTCACTGTACTTTGCATTGAAGTTTTGGTGGACTATTGTGAAGCACCAATTGAGTCCAATATCTGTAGATAATATGTTCACATAGAATAGAGATATACTAATGTCCATCCTCATAACTAGCTATGATATTGATTTATCCAGGTGGATTCATTTGAGAATCACAAGAGGGCATTCTATGAGTTCACTTTTATTTACTTCCCATGCTTGATACAGATATTATGTGATGAGGAAGGGGTACTAGATATTCTAGAGATTTATTAAAGGGTAGAGGTTACCCACATGGTTACATTGGTTTGATTAAGGATGATGCCAACCCTATTGTGCTACATAGATAACAGTTGTCTACATCTTCAGGCATGGCCATCTTCGAGGTGCCTTCTATGTCGACTGAGCATGTGATAGGCCAACCCGATTGGCAATAGATAATAAAGTTTACTTCTATGACAGGTAGTATGGTTCCTACAGGTACTTCATCCCTTACTTTGACTTCTACAATTACCCCTTAATCATTGATTTCTATCATGGTTAGTATGATTTCAGAGTTCTTACAATAGTTGGTGGATTAACAATAGGAGTTGAGCGATTGCCAGACATATATTGAGACCTATTTGACCATATTATTTGGTCATATCAGGCCATGGGTTAGAACCATATTAGAGGCATCAATGGAGAGAGTTGAGGCTAGGATGATGGCCTCCATATAATGGTTCATAAGAGAGCTTCATGGGCCGATTGATAGTTTTGAGGCCTAGATGGAAACACGACTTTTTGAGGCTTAAGAACCAAACATATTGGGCCTCTATGAGAAGGTTGCTAAGTTGAGATCTGAGGTGCACTTTTTAACTAAGATCCATATTCTATTCATCCCTTTGATGATCCTTCTTTCACGCATCCATTGCCTAGACCACCACTACTGAGTTTTGACTTATTTGCTAAAGAAGATGAGGCATAGACCTTAGTGACTATAATAATTTTAGGTAGGCCTTGAATAAGGCCATAGTAAAGTCGAGAATGCATCTTGAGGCCAATAAGGATAGGCGTGCTCGGCTTGCCTAGGGTTCCTCTTCTAGTCGAGCATTACAACAACTACCTGGCTATGAGCTACATGAAGCCTCAGAAGGGGGCAAGACTACTTTTTACACCTAGATAATCCTAGGTATGTCCTCACACCTTTTAATGTTCTATTATTTAGTATGCATTAGGGATAGTGCATCATCTTTATGTTAGGGGTGGGGGTGTTCCAACTACTCAGGGTTTTTATTGTTGTGACTCATTTCCTAGTGTGTGCTATCATAATAGAGCTATCATTTTTAGGTTTTGGTTGTCTTGTAATATGAGATATGTTTCTTTAATTATAAGAAAACTAAGGAACCTGAGTGTAGTCGACATCTTTTGTTTTGTGTTCTTAAATGATTAAATAATATGATACCCTTCTAAAAATTTTGTGAACTTTGTGTTATAAATATATGTGTAAGCATTGTTTGATTCTTTTTATGGCATTAGTTTAGGGGGATAAAAATTAAACTTTAACATTGCATGAAGCAGGTAGGTAGTAGTTGATAATATAACCCTGTACCATGTATGTGTGAGGAATTTACATAGTTAACTTTGTGCATTTAATCCAAAACTTGCTCAGTTAGTCTTGCCTATGTTGTATGATAGTTGGTTGGGACATGATTATAGTTGTGTTTGAATAATTCCACTCTTAACCTAACCAAATAAGAATAAGTATTCCTGGATCCCTAATTTGAGCCTAAGTTGACCTATTTTTTGTTTTAACCTTTTCACCTTCCCATTTAATTACAATGAACCTATTTTGGTCCTAGTCCCTCCTTGGATACTGTGCACCTCAAATCAAGCAAATTGCCTAAGTTGAGGGTGGCTATCATAAGGGTGCATAGTTGAAAATAGGTATGAAGAAAGGTGCTGAATTAAAGAAAAGAAAGTAGGGTTGGGTTTGAGGGAAAAGTGTGAAAATGAAAAGAAAAAAATAAGGAAAAAATAAAAAAGAAGAGAGGTGAATAAGTAAAAAGAATAAAGGAAACCACACCCAATCTGATAAGCAATAAAGGAGAAAATGAGAAAAATAAAAGAAGAATGGTTAAGTAATCGAACCATTTATGTAAGTGTAGTGTCAAGTAGGGTGAGTCACTATATCCCAACCTACCCCAAAACCTACATTACAAACCAAGAAAAGTCCTATAGTGATCCCAATCATACTGTAAGAAAAACTAAAGTATAGAAAATAAAGGCAAGCCTATGGCATTCTATGCATACTATTTTAACTTTTTTCGAGAGCGTGAGTGTTTGATTTAGTCCCTGCATTGACATGCATGATCATACTATGAGAGTTGGGACTTCCTTGTTGTGAGGGTACATGGGTTGTGTTGCTAAATATTTATTTCTTGGGAAGTGCACATTCCATATATGTTTGGTTGTTTGTTGTTACTCTAATGCCAATTCTTGATTCCTTTACCTTATATTGTTGTTCTATATGGATCGACACAGTGGTTTTAAAAGATATGATTAGAAGGGGGTAAGAAATTTGAGTTAAATTGAGTTGACTGCCATAGGTGCCTTAGGTTTCTTTTAGATAAGCATTGTGTTTTTTTATGTTAGGTGTTAGTTTCCTAAGGACATCATAATGTGCTAAGTTGAGGGTGTTGATGTGATATGGTTTCATGGGTCTTTCGATATTTAAAACAAGGAAATTATGCAAGTACTTAGGTATTTTTATTAGATATTATGTGATTTGGTGTTGATTTTGCAGGAAAATAGAGTTCATAGCAAACAATCAGAAAAAATAATGAAGAGTAGTAGGAATTCTACCTATGACCCTACCTACAATCCCATTGGTAGGCCACACGGGTAGAGATATTGAGATTCTACAAGTTGATGATTTTCTCTTATTCCTAAAACCCTACCTATGAGGCTTATGTACTTGTAATACCCCATACTTTTCTTAGCTTAGTTTAGCACCTAGTGTGTGAAGGGTTAAATTCAAAAGAGTATAACACTTGATGCGCATAGAATTTTCAAGCTCTACACCACCAATCTGTAGATAACTGAATCAGCTTTCCAACGATACCAATTTCTCCTTAATCCGATACTCAGTTGAGAAATTATGGCCACTTTAGTAAATGCAGTCGAGCACCACGATAAGCATCACATTGTGGAGAAGGAAAAATTTACAATTGTCTGATTTCCAGTGGAGCACCCTGATATTCTGGATTTTTATGGAACATTGTGCATCTTTTTCTTGGGAAAATTACATGTTTTCAAGCAACCAAGGTTCCATTTAATGTTGGATTTTAGTGTTTCAGGATAAGGAGATAGCTGAAGGAGAAGACTCAGAAAATTAGTAGAAAAACACCACAAGTGGTCAAAATGGTTGACCACTAGTTTTGATGCGGACCACCAAACTGACCACCAGACCTAAAATAGAATTCAGGATTTCAGAAGACCTAGTGACGGCTAAAATAGTGGACCCCCAGTTTTGTGGTGGACCACCAACCTGACCACCATATTCAGGATTTCAAAAGACCAACTGGTGGTCAAAATGGTGGACCACCAGTTTTGCGGTGGACTACCAACCTCTCTACCAGATTCAGGTAGAGTTCAAGATTTCAGAACACTCAGCGACAATTAAAATGGTGGACCACCAACCTGACCACCAGATTTAGGATTTCATAAGACCCACTAGTGATCAAAATGGTGGACCACCAACCTGACCACCGGATTCAGTAAGAATTTAGGATTTCAGAACACCAGCAACGGCCAAAATGGTGGACTACCAGTTTTGCGGTGGACTACCAATTTAGCCACCAATTTAGACGCAATTTTTTTTCTGAATTTGAATTTAAAATCCTTCTTACCTGGGAATATATAAATACCCAGTTTTAGGTTTTATTAAGGAGATCTCTATCTTTTATGAGAGTTTTCCAAACTTGAAACTTATTGTACATAGTTTTTCTCTGATATTCATTCTAGAATTGTGGATCTTGATTCCATTATCATTTTCCCCATTGAAAATTGAAGAACAATAATTGTGACTTTTGCAAGTAAATTTTGAATTAATTTATGAATAAAACAATGACTTCTTCTCTTTTTGTGATGGACATGTGTGGCTAAGCTCCCATTATTAGGGTTATAGGAGCCTTGATATGAATAGTTGATTGGGGGTTGTGAATCTAGTAGATTCCCATGATTAATTGATATTGCATAAAACCTTCTTCACTTTAATGACTTTTCTTGGTTGCTAAAATGGAAAAGTGAGCTCAACAACAACACTTGTTTGAATAGAAAAGTATTTGTTGGGAAAAGAAAAGGTTTACATAAATCTGAAGGCTTTAACTTTTGGATAGAGAGTAGATGCCTTAACCGGATCAACCCCTGTGAGAATATAGTTGAATAAATAATATTTTCCTTAAGTTTGAAAGAATTAAGGGATAAGCTACTCATTTAGGTTGAGAAACTAATGGGTAAACAATAGAATTCAATTACTCTTGCAATTAGAATTGTTCATTGGGAATTCAAAATAGTTCACAACCCTAGCTTCTTAAGCATCTTAGTAAGCATAACTCTAGTTTAACTTCTCATACTGAATTACTATTTTCAATACAATCGACGTTTGGATTACTTTTTGTGATAAACATTTGAATACAGTTGGTAAATCAAAACCCCCACTTTATTCTGGAACCCTTGATCAACAGTCTAATAAAAACCACAATACTTAGTTAGCATAGTATTCCATGTGGGGACACCCAACCCAGTTGGGTTTTATTTTTGACAGCGACCGCTTACACTTTCTAATGAGAGTTGTGATTTGGGTGTATCAAATTTTGGCACCATTGCCGAGGAATACAATTGTAAATTAAGTTTGTGTATGTTAATTGACCTTTGGTCAAGTTTCCCAAATTTTATCTTTATTTTTTGGTTATGATTTATGAAGGGTAGTTATTAGGTATGCCAAGTACACAGAGATCGGGTGCACCGTTATTACCAGTACATTTGAAACCACAGTTAATTGGCAGACCCTTAGGAAACTAAAAGACTAGCCACCATAGCTAGAGCCCAAATTGATCAACAGAATGACGGTCAACCTGCACGTCATCCTAATTCTCATGATGATGATTTAGGGGATGAGGACTTTTTAGATCATGCTAACCCAAGGCGTGTAGAGAATGTAGCTACACCGGTGAACCAGAATGTAAACAAAAATCATCCTTTTAGAGCAAGGCAAGACCATCAGCCTGTGAAGTTTGATCTTAATGATGATGAGGATGGAATGGATGGGGCAGATGCTACTGGAGATATTATTCCTCCACCTTTAGCACCAGGAGCTAAGTCTAATATTACAAGCGTGATGAGTCAACTCCTCCATCTAAAGGAGTTGTTTGGTGAACTCCCAAGGGATGATCCTAATATGCATTTAGTGAACTTTGTCACTATTTGCAAATCCTTTGATAATCTAGGAGTGGGATAGAATGCTATCCGACTATGCTTGTTTCCATTGTCTCTGTCTAGAGAGACAACAATATGGCTCAATGAACTGGCTCTTGATTCTATAAACAACTGGAGGCAGTTGAAAAAGGCTTTCCAAGAAATGTTCTTTCCACCTTCTAGGAGGGTACAGTTGAGAGATGAGATCAGTAACTTTCAGCATCTTCCAATCGAAGCTCTTCACGAGACTTGGGAGATATTTAAAAAGAAGATGATGCCCTGAATCATAATTTGACTAATATTCATGTGATGGAGACTCTTTATAGGACCTTGAACTCTATTACGAAGCTAGCCGTGGATAATGCTGCAGAAGGATCATTTGTGGATCTCTATTTTCTAGAGGCCTTGGAGATGCTTTATCGGATGACCAAATAAAGTAGAGCTTGGCATACCAGGGATTCTGTGGTAGCAAGCTCTACTGTGTCTGGTGGTATGACTGTAGAGTAATATCAAAATGAGGAGAAATACGACTGGGAAATGGTACACTAAAAGATACAAATGTATTTATTGACCAAGTATTTATTATCTAGAAAGACTGATAAAGTGAAAGCTGTAAGATACCAAGGTAGAGATGACTCTGATTTGGTAGAAGAGGCAAACTATCTAAACAATCAGGAGGGTTTTTGAGGCAATAGCCAAGGAAACTAAGGTCGGAACTATTACGACAAGTTTGGTTACAAGGATAGAGATCAAGGGAGTTGGAAGAATAATAATGACATGAGTAGACTATATGTACCTCCTAGAAGTCATTTTAATGTTGCCACCAGTTCAGGAAAAATGTCCATGGAGGACATGATGGAGAAACTATTGAAGGGAGTTGAGGCAACAAATACTGGGGTAACGACAATGAAGAATGACTTATCTTCCATCAGTCAATTAGTAAATTCGTACTCAACTGCTATCAAATAACCAGAGCAATAGATGAGCTAATTATCCATAACATTTAACCAAAGAAAGAGTGGGACTTTGCCAAGTGATACAGTCAGAACCCTCGAAATAATGGATCTTGCATGGAAATTACCACACGGAGTGGTAAGGTATTACTAGACCTTTTTATGGGCAAATTTGTTATTGGGATGCAACCCAAGGTGTTTTGTTGTTTGTATTTGTCTTATGTGGTTGACATCAGATCTTCACACCTATGTTGCCACAGGTATATTTCTAACTCTTTTGTTTTGGTTTGACACAGTGGGGACAGTACATGATTTTAAGTTGGGGGGGCTACTTATGGGTGTTGATGTCCTCTTGGGTTTTTTGTTGCCGTGTCTCTTTTCCTCGGAGTCTTGATCCTAGTAGAGCCGACATATTTAGGAGTATTGTATTTTGTTTCTTGATGTTTTTTGGTTAACTGGGAGAAAAATAAGTACCTAGGGAAGTTGACATATTTTTGTTGATTTTTGGTATAGATGATAAATACCTCTCCAATTGTCTATTTTGTAACTATGTGATATGCATCTATATGGGACTATTGTAAATATTTTTATGGCATCAGTATTAGGGACACAATGATCATTGCTAACAATTGGATAACCCGATCACGTAGTAGCTTGTGGTATACCTTTGTGCCAAGCGTGTGTAAAATTTTACCAAGTTTCTTTGTGTGTTAAATCCAGAACTTACCCGGTTAGTCTTGCCTAGGTTGTAGGATAGTGGTTAGTAAAGGATCATAGACCATTTTTATATTAATCAACTTTTATCCTAAATGGCCTTCCATGTGTGAATAATATACCTTGATCACGATTTTAAGCCTGTATGCCTTTTTTTCTTGTAGACCTATCACCTTTCCATTTGTATGACAATGAACCTATTTTGGCCCCGATCCTCCTTAGAAATTATGCACTTTGATTTAGGCAAATAGCCTAAGTTGAGGGTGGCTATCATAGGGGTGCGCGATGTAAAATGAGTAGGAAGAAAGCTAAAATGAGAGAAAAGATTGCAAGGCTGGGTGTGGTAGAAAAAGTGTAAGAAAAGAAAAGTTGTGAAAAAGAGAAAATAAATGACTAAAAGACCGTACCCAGCCTAAAATTGCTTCAATAAAGAAAGGGAGAACAAGTTAAAGGTTAATAAGTGAGACTCCAAAAGTTAGTGTAGTGCCAAGGAGGCCTATTCACTTTAAATATCTTTACGTATTATACCAGTCCCAAGTCTGCATTACAAGCTGAAGAAAAGTCCTATAGTAATCCTAAATTCACTATCTGAAAGCTTAGGTGATAAAAATAAGAGCAAACTTATGGTATTTGATATACATTGAATGGAACTTCTTTCTGAGAGTGAGTGTCTCTTAACCGTCTCCGCATTGACATGCTTGATTTCATTTATAAGTGAGGAGGGACTTCTTCATTGTAAGGGCACATGGGTTGTATTTCTAGTTGCTTACCTATTTAGGTAGTGTAATTTGTACAACTGTGTGGTTGTTTGTTGCTAATGTGATGCCATATCTTGATTTCTTTGTGTCATATTGTTGACTTTCATTAATATACATAGTTGGGTTTAAAGAGAATGAACTTGGAGGGTAATGTATTTTGAACTAAAATTTATAATTGACTGTCATAGGTATCTTATGTTTCTCTTGGTTAAGCATCCTAGTATGGTATTATTTAGTTGCTTGAGGACAAATAATTATTTTAAGTTGAGGGTGTTGATGTTCCAGCTTTTGATGGAACATTGCGCATCTTTTTCTTGAGAAAATTGTATATTTTCAAGAGACCAAGGTTGCATTTAATGTTGGATTACAGTGTTTCAGGGTAAGGAGCTAGCTGAAGGAAAAAACTCAGGAAATTAGCAGAAAAACACCACTGGTGGTCAAAATGGTAAACCACCAGTTTTGTGGTGGAAGACCAAACTACCACCAGACCTAAAATAGAATTTGGGATTTCAGAAGACCTAGTGACGGTCAAATTATGGACCACCAGTTTTATGGTGGACCACCAACCTAACCACTAGATTCAGGATTTCAGAAGACCCACTGGAGGTAAAAATGGTGGACCACTAGTTATGAGGTGGACCACCATCTTGACCACCAGATTCAGGTAGAATTCAGGATTTCAGAACACTCAGTGACGGTCAAAATGGTGGACCACCAGTTTTGCATTGGACCACCAATTTAGACATGTTTTTTTTTACTGAATTTGAATTTTTACTTCTTTTTACCTGGGAACATATAAATACCCAATTTTAGATTTTATTAAGGAGATCTTTATCTTTTATCTTTTATGAGATTTTTCCATACTTGAAACATATTGTATGTAGTTTTTCTCTAAGATTCATTCTAGAATTGTAGATCTAGATTCCATTATCATTTTCTCCATTGAAGATTGAAGAACAATAATTAGGACTTTTGTAAGTAAATTTTGAATTAATTTATGAATAACACAATGACTTCTTCTCTTTCTGTGATGGAGATGTTTGTCTAAGCTCCCATAACTATGGTTATGGGAGCCTTGATGTGAATAGTTGATTGGGGGTTGTGAATCTAGTAGATTCCTATGATTAATTAATATTGAATAAATCCTTCTTCACTTTAATGACTTTTCTTGGTTGCAAACTTGAAAAGTGAGCCCAAGAACAACACTTGTTCGAATAGAAAAGTGTTTGTTGGGAAAAGAAAAGGTTTACATAAATCTAAAGGCTTTAAATTTTAGATAGAGGGTAGATGCCTTAACCAGATCAACCCATGTGAGAATATAGTTGAATAAATAATATGTTCCTTAAGTTTGAAAGAATTAAGGGATAAGCTACTCATTTAGGTTGAGAAACTAATGGGTAAACCATAGAATTCAATTACTCTTGCAATTAGAATTGTTCATTGGGAATTCAAAATAGTTCACAACCCTAGCTGCTTAAGAATCTTGGTAACCATAGCTCTAGTTTGACTTCTCATACTGAAATACTATTTGCAATACAATCGACATTTGGATTACTTTCTATGACAAACATTTGAATACATATGATAAATCAAAACCCCCACTTTATTCTGGAATCGTTGATCAACAGTCTAATAATAACCATAATACTTAGTGAGCATAGTATTCCTGTGGGATACGATACCCAAACTAGTTATGTTCTATATTTGACAGCGACCGCTTACACTTTCTAACGAGATTTGTAATTTGGGCGTATCACACTGTGATTGGACGCATCGATGAGAAGTTCCAATTCTCTTTTGTCCATTTCTAGTATCTCAACGCGATGTACTTGTAAAGCATCAAAATTCCCAATTGGAAAGACATCGCATTGCCATGGAGAGAAAAATAGCACTCGTCCTTTTCCAGTGGCACAATGCGATTATGTTGCATCTTGCCAGAGGCCAAAATATCACTCGTCCCTTTTTCAGTGAGCCACCACGATAATAGAGCATCACTGTGGGGCCAAAAATTGGGACTTCCAGTTCTGAGTTAAATTTTTAAAGGGTAATTTAGTCTTTTCCCAAGTCTCTAAATTGTGAATAACAGAGAATTAAACCTATTAAAAGCCTATTATGCTCACTGTTCATCAAAGTACTCTCTAGGAAACCCTACAACTCAAATCTTAATGCCTAAGAAATCCAAATTCCACCATTCTTTTTCCAAGATAACCCAAAATTCAAGATTCCCACTTCAAGAATATTCAAGAATCAATCCTCAAAGAAAAATTAGAAACCTAAAGTTCAAGCTTCTTCATCTAGTCATCAATTAAGGTATGTGGGGTTTTTAACAAGGATAATGCTTTCATCCTTATGCCCAAAATTAGTTATAAAGTTGAATTTTATATGAAATCATATGAATTTTAGTTTAGGGTTTATACCCAATATTGCTATTTGCACGATTATAAGATTTCAAGTGAATTAGATGTTGAATTATATGTCTACTTTCATATTTTCATGCGTATTGTAGAAATTTCCAGATTTAGAATTGAATTGTCAAGATTCTCATTATTTAGCATGAATTTTATGATGATTTGACATGAAATAGATGCATGGGTTATTAGCCCTAGTTTGAATGTTACTATTTCAAGAAGATTATGCTTTTAAGCATCCCATGATTTGTTATATTAAGATTTTTGAACAAAGATTTGATCTTTTGATCTCAACTTAGATATAAAATCCACTTTATAGTTTTAATTTCAGTTTATAGTAAATAGATTCACAAGTGGGTTGTATTATACACCCTTATAATATTTTTAAAAGTGGATTTCCTACAGAATGAGCATACAAATTAAAAGGAGTAGTATTTAGCACCGAGTTGGGTATGTTTACATGCCCCAGAACTACGAGCCAACATAGGTCCAAATTATCATATTAATCCTATTTCTATATGGATACCAGTTACAGATGGGATCACTTAGATTAGGTTATACTCCTTGGAAAGAGTATGACACCTCTCCCCAATGTCAGGTTTACCCATAAGTAAACTATACATTGTACTCTATGTTAGCTCACATAGTTTATGTCGGTTAGAAGAACCTCCCTACAACCTACAAAAATGAGTAAAAACTAACCGAAAAGTTTTTAGAAACTAAGTGTAAAGGTTCATGATTTTATTTAGATATTGTTTTATATATGTCATTAGCTACTAGATTTTAGTTTTCAGTTTACGGATATAAAAGTGAGTTTTTTCCATACTTACATAGTATGCTCTCAATATAGAATACAAGTGCAGCTTTTAGAAACTAAATGCTATGACTCACTAGATTTATACAACACGTTTTGCTACTCATTATCATGATTCTCAGTTTTCAGTTATTCAAGCTTATGTGAGTCATCTATACTTAGCATGCAATATTTTACAAATTCTGATGACGTTGAGACATTATTTTACTTATGTATTCACCCCATATACTCAGTAAAATCCATAAGTACTAATCCAAATATACGTTTATGTGCTACATTGTCTCATAATGTAGGTTCAGGTGCTCAATTTCACCAGCATTAGAGATTTTGAGCATTTCCATCTATATCCCGATAGTTGGTGAATCCTAATAGTTCGAGGACCTAGTCATTCAAATTTTCTAGTTTATTACAGTAGTTGATTCAATATTTTACCATTAGTTTGAGTCAGCTAGGGACTTGTCCTAATGGCTCTCTAGTTATTAGTAGCAGAGGCTTGTCAGACTGCTAGATATGATTCCGATATCCAGAATTGATTGATTAGATTATTAAGTTTAGTATTTTCACATATTATATTCAAATAGTTTCAGCTTAGCTCATACAGAATTCTATATTTTATCTTTGTCTATATATCTACATTTGCTTTATTATGACTATCATATTTAGTAGATGGCTTACAGGGTTAGCTTGAGGCTACTCATAGTCTCGAGCACCATGCGACATCTCGGGCCCTATTTTTGGGGCATTATAGTACTACCTACAATTTGTAGGTTATCCTCGTAGATAGGTGATTTGCAACCTGAAGACTTCTCAGATTCCCACAAACTAACTTACACCCCATAGGTACAACCTATGGCCCATAAGTGGGGTTATAGTGTAATGCCCCGAGTCTGTACCTCGGATGCTACACAGTGCTCATAATCCTGAAGGACCACAAGCTAACCCATGATTGGTACCTACTGCAAGAACTATGTAATAAATACTGTAATGATTGCAAAAATTGGCAGAACATATGCCATAAGGTCCAAATCTATAAATAAATGTGAATGTAGTATCAAAATACCAAAACTGAATATAAGTAGTGAAAAAAACCCGAAAAACTATCTGAAAATACTCTAGTCTGAAAAGCCACTAAACTGTCTGAACTGTGGAGTTGATGGGACAAGTCCACAACTGACTCCGACTACTGAAAATAATACTGAAATACTAAAAACAACTATTTCCTTGAACTATGAGGACTCATCACTAGGTTGACTGCTGAAAATCTGAACCTCTAAGGGTGCTCTAGATCCCATTCGTCTGAACCTATGATATAAGACATCATAGTACAAAAGAAAAACATGTGTCAGTACTTTGAATGTACTAGTATGCTCAGTGACGTAGGCTGAAATACATGGGTTCATTTACATGAACAATAGTAACTGAATAACATAAGTATGACTAAATAAGAATACATGTATGATTATGTATACTGTAACTTAGAACGTCATAGTATTGAGTACTAAATCTAAATATTGACTTACTAATGTCTTAGTTTACTGATACTGTATTTCTGATAACTGAATGACTATGTATGATAGTCCTAATTTTGTCAAACTATACTGAGTTCCGTACTGAGAGGAGTGACTATACTTGATAGTCCTGAATCTGTAGAAATGAACCGAGTTCTATTATAGGATTGAGACTGAAACTGAGACTGTAGGAAGTAATCATCTAACAAATATGCTCTTCTCTAACTAATTTGGGGTCTAACCTGTAACCCCAGTTGGAAGGGTGTCAATACTGTGCCACGGGAAAGGACAAGTGCTAAGTCAACCTCATCTGGCAGGTACTCTGAATAAGAATGGTGGTACCCTCAACTGGCAGGTAGATCACCTCATCAACCCTCAATTTGAAGGTTGATGTCTCAACCTACACTGGCTACGTAGTTCTGGAATTCAAGGACTGCTTTTAAGGAGTCCACCCTCTACTGGGAGATGATTCCCCATCCTTAGGTTCACTTGGTGTTGAATCCTATTCCCAACTGAATAAACACTTGACTAAATCCTAAACTGTACTAGGCTAGACAGGACTATTACTAATTGTACTGTATAACTAAACTAAGCCGATTTTACTGAACGAAACTAATTTTACTAAATTGAACTGGACTGATTCTGAGTTCACTAAATTTTCCTAAGTTCTATATTGACGAAATTCTACTAATCTTGACATGACCGATTCTACTTAGTGAAAGACCATGGCTCTAGACAAGCAGCTAAATTGTCGGGTATTAAATTCCCCCAGGACTCGATAGCACAAACTTAAAAGACATGGCATAATTCTTAAGACATGGTAACTAATTACTTAGTCATCATTCATTTATTTGGGAATTCAAGCAAACACTTGCATGTCATGAATACTTGCATACATGTGAAACGTGATATAATTTCACTATTCAACTCACATGGAAATTCATCATACACTTGTGGGGCATAATATATGTACATAATACTAAAACAACATGTAGGCAATGTGATTCAATTCTAATTATATAATTCCAAGAGTTTCAACATGAATTCACATGATAAAGCACACATATCAATTAACTCTACATGAATCTTACAATAAATCATGAATGAACTTTAATTCAACTCATGGAAATCATGAAATCACTCTACATAAACTTTAAAAGAGTCATTTAGACTCCAAGGGTGGAAGGAACCCTTAGATGAACACTTCACATACCTTAGTTGATGAGATTCTGAAACTTAATAGTGAGTTCTTGAGTTCTTGATTTGAAACTTGAGCACGTAGGGTTTTGTTCTTGATCAAATTAGAGAATGAATGAGTATATTTTTTCTCCAGAGAACTTAATTTCGTGTTTTGGGGGCTGAAGGACATGGGAAAAAGACCCAAATACCCCCAAGGACGCGGTCTTTTAATGACTAAAAAATTGTGTTACCGACGCACAGGCCGTTGCTCCGCATCATTGGAATCAACGCGATATCCAATGCATCGCATCTAGTCCGCTTCAGTTCACTAGAATTTGCACTCAAGTTGGGGAAAAACTATCTTATCAATGCCATGGTCAACGCAATGCATCAAGATTGCATTGACCCACTATTTTGGGCACTCAAACATAATCTAAACGAGGTCTGAAAAATATGAAACTTGTTCGGGAACACCTATTGACATTCCTGATCATGAATTAACTTAAATATCAATATTTAATGGACATAAAGGTCATGAAATAAGATTGCAACTTTCAAAGGATAAATAACACTAAGTCTGAATACTTAGCTAAAATATTGTAAGTCTAGGACCCCTTGACAAGCCTAAAGAACTAATTTAAGCTAAGGATTTTTGTGGGGTCTTACATTATATCCCCCTTAGTAACATTCATCCTCGAATGAGACTGCTGAAACTAAGAATCCAGAGAGATCGGACATAGAGACTGGGCATGCACAATTGAAGTATGGTTTCATGATTGAGATCACCGATACACTAAATAATCATACTGAACATTCATATCTAATGCATGAGAACATAGCTGAACATGATTTATGAACATATGACTGAACATGTAATGGTAACTGATACCAAGTTTGTAATTGAAATCTGAACATAAAATTGAATAAGCTTAAGGAAAACTATTACCCTGAGGTAAATCTGAGTTTGCGGAGAAGAGGCGAGGATACTTGGTTCGCATATCTACTTTATCTTCCCAAGTAGCTCTCTCAACGGACTAATTCTTTCATAGAACTTCGACTAGAGAGACTTCTTTGTTCCTTAGTCTGCGAATCTAATAATCAAGGATTTCGACTAGAATCTTTTTATAAGAGAGTCTATTCTGAACATCTAAGCCCTCTATAGGGATTACGGCTGATGGGCCACCTATGCATTTCTTTAGAAAGGAGACATAAAACACTAGATGGACTGAAGATATATCTGAAGGCAATACAAGCTTGTAAGCTACCTTCCCAAAACAGCTGAGAATTCGATAATGACCGACATATCGGGGACTAAGCTTCTACTTCTTCCAAAACCGCTTCACTCCTTTAATAAAAGATATTTTCAATTAAACATAGGCACCAATCTCAAACTCGAGATCTTATCTGCGCATATTTGCATACGATTTCTGCTGGCTCTGATCTATCTTAAGTCTATTCCTGATCAACTGGACTTTCTCTAAGGTATCAAATACCAAGTCAGTCCCTACCACTATGGCCTCACCCACTTCAAACCAACCAATAGGAGATATACACCTCCTCTTATAAAGCATCTCATATAGAGCCATCTTATACTGGAGTGATAGCTGTTGTTGTATGAAAACTCAATCAAAGGCAAGTGGTCATCCCAACTACCTTTAAAGTCTACCGCACATGATCACATCCTATCCTCTAAAGTCTGAATGGTCTTTTCTGGTTGACTATCTATCTGAGGATGAAAAGCTGTAGTGAGGTGAATTCAGGTACCAAGACTCTTTTGGAATGTCTTCTAGAAATGAGAGGTGAACTGGGAACCTCTATCTAAGATAATGGACAATGAAACACCGTGTAATCAAACTAACTCTATGATATAGAGTTTGGAGTAATCTTTGGCTAAGTAAGAGATATGGACTGGTAGAAAATAAGTTGATTTGGTCATCCAGTCTATAATAACCCAAACAGAATCATGCAAACGATGAGTATAAGCCAAACCCATCACAAAGTCCATATTAACTTCTTCCTATTTCAAGGTAGGAATCCTGAACTCCTACATGGACCCACTAGGTTTCTAATTCTCTATCTTAACCTGCTGTCATGTTAAGCACTTAGCCATAAACTCTACAATATCTCTCTTCATCCCACTCCACCAATAGATCTCCCGCAAATCACGGTATATCTTAGTGGCCCCTGGATGAATAGAGTAGCACGCACCATGCACTTCTGCAAGAATTCGCTACCTCAAGTCATCTACGCCTGGCACACATAGTTGATCCTGACAACACAAAACACCATCTCCCCCTTGGTAGAAAACCTCTACTTTATAATCTTTAACTGATTCTTTCAACTTGACTAAACTGGGATCCCTATCCTACTTTTACTTTACCTTAAAAACCAGGGATGATTCTGAACTACTATGCACCTATACACTGCCTTCTACTGAATCGACTAAGCGGACACATAGTCGGGCTAGCTAATGAACTTCCTGAGCTAACTTATTCTTACTTTCCTTGACATGAATAATACTACTCATAGACATCCTACTGAGAGAGTTGGCCACTACATTGTCCGTGCCCGAATAATACAGGACACTCATGTCATAGTCTTTCAATAACTCTAACCACCTGCTCTGATGGAGGTTTATTTCTTTCTGAGAGAACTCATACTACAGGCTCTTGTGATCAATGCACACATCAACGTGTACCCCATAAAAATAGTGCCTCTAAATTTTTAAGTCAAAAATTACTTCTGCTAACTCAAGATCATGAGTAGGGTAATTCTTCTCTTGGAGCTTAAGTTGCCTAGAGGCATAAGCTATGACGTTATCTCTATATATCAGAACATATCCCAAGATAACTCTGGAGGCATCATAATACACAACAAAGCCCTCTGAACCATCTGGTAAGGTCAAAACTGGAGCTGTAGTGAGTCAAGTCTTCAACTCCTAAAAACTCTTTTCACAAGAATCTGACCTTTGGAATTTGACTTTTTCGGAGTCAATACATAGGGGATGAAATAGACAAAAATCCCTCAATGAACCATTGGTAATAGCCGCCCAAACCTAAAAAACTCTTGATATCTAATGGAGAGATTGGCTAGGGCCAGTTTTTTATTGCTTTTGTCTTTTTGGGATCAAATCTAATGTCATCACCAGAAATTATATGGACAAGTAAGGATTCTGACCTTATACAAAATTTGCACTTTCTAAATTTGGTGAATAACTGATTGTTTTTGAGACTCTATAATACTTTTCTGTGATGGTCTGCATGATTATGTTCACTGTGGGAGTAGAAGAGAATACTGTCTATGAAGACTATGACAAATATGTTAAAGTACTACTTGAACACACAGTTCATCAAGTCTATGAAAGCTGCTGAGGCATTAGTAAGACCAAAGGACATGACTAAGAATTTGAAGTGACCATATCGAGTTCTGAAAGTTGTTTTAAGGATGTCACACTCCCTGACTGTGAGCTGATGATAGCCTGATCTGAGATCTATCTTGGAGAAATAACTGGTACCCTGTAGCTGGTCAAACAAGTCATCAATTTTAGGAAGTGGATACTTGTTCTTGACTGTGACTTTATTTAACTAACGATAGTCAATACATATACTGAGACAACCATATTTGTTATGCAAGAATAAAACTGGTGCACCTCACGAGGACACACTGGGTCGGTTGAATCCCTTATCTAGGAGATCCTTTAACTATTCTGTTAATTCTGTGAGTTCTACTGGAGCCATTCTGGATGGAGAAATAGATATGGGATGAGTATCTTAAAGAAGATTGATTCCAAAATCAATTTTCCTTTTAGAAGAAACTCCGGGAAGATCATCAGGAAACACATCTGGGAATTCACATGCTACTAACACTGATTCAAGAGTAGGGGTTTCTTAACTAGAGTCCTAGAATAGAACAAGATGGTAGACGCATCCCTTATCTATTATTTTTCTATCTTGAAGGTAAAAAACAAGCTGACCCCTAAGTGCTGAAGTACTACCCCTTCACACTAGGATGGGTTCATTTGGAAACTGAACAATTATGTTTCTACAGTCGATTGAGGCATAGCAAGAATGAAGCCAATATATGCCGAGAATAACATCAAAATTAGTTATCTCTAATTCGGCTAAGTCTGCTGAAGTGACTTTTTGAGATACCATAACTGGATAGTTCTTGTAAACCCACTGGTTTATGATAGATTTACTTACTGGGGTAGATATTGAGAAAGTCTCTGCTAGGATTTTGGGACTGACTCCGATGTCAATAACTATATAAGGAGTAACAAAGGACAAAAAGGCTCCTAGATCTAGCAAAGCATAAATATGCAAATGATAAACTTGTAACATACCAGTGGCCACATCAGGAGAACTCCCCTGATCCTGTTGGGATTAAAAAACATACAGTATGTTTGGGCATTGCCCACTGGTGGCACTGGAAGTGGCACCCTACTGATTCAGGCGACCAGACTAAGCTGGGGGATGGTTATTCTAACCTGGAGAACCTGACTGGGGACAATCTCTCACTCTGTCGCCTGTCTTGCCACACCCAAAACATACATCACTTCATGATATATAGATACCCTTGTGGTTTCTGCCACACATCTGACAAAAAAGATTGGTTCGGGCACTGCTAACACTACCTTGGGGTTTACGGCCTGGTGCCCTATCCCTATTGCCATCTATGAATTTCAGCATAGGACCATAGGTTGAGGACGGAGCTGGAACTAAATATTTTGGGTAGAACTAAGAATGATTCCCACCCTCTAACTTAGGTTAAGTAAAGTTGAAACTACCTATTCTCGCTCTCTTATTCTCCCTTTCATTCTCCCTATTCTTATCCTCCTCTATCTGCTGAGAATGGACTATGAGCCTGGATATGTCCATCTCCTTAATCAACATTGCTGTCCTACACTCCTTGACCATGCCACTGGATACCCCTAACACAAACTTACTCATTTGAGATCTGCTATCTTCCACCACATGAGGAGCATATCTAGCTAATTAAGTAAACTTGAGAAAATACATTTTAACTATCATATTGCCCGTTTTCAGATTGATAAATTCTAAAACCTTTGCTTCTATCAACTCCAGTGGGAAGAACCTATCCAGAAAAGAAGCGGCAAACTCCTCCCACTCTATGGGCCCTATATCTATGGCCCTGTCTACCTTCCACTATTTAAACTATGAGTGGGACATATCCTACAACTGATATGTGGCAAACTCAGCGCTATCAACAATAGTCACCCCCATAATATCAGTAACCTTTTACACCTGATCGAGAAATTCCTGAGGGTCCTCATCTGACTTAGACCTGGTAAATAATAAAGGGTTCATTTGGGTGATTTCCTGAATCCTAGAAGTAGCAGTATTGTCCACTGGGTTGGCTAGAATGACAAATGGGCATTTATTTTGGGATACCACAGAATGAGCTAGGGTGGTGAAAGTTTCTCTAAACTCAGTGTGGGAGACGTGTTCATCCAGTGAATCTGGCTGGACGGGCTGGGGTTCTGGGTTGTCTCCTGTTTCTCTTTCTTTAGTCCTCTTTGGAGGCATATTTCTATAAGTAGAAGAGAAAGGATTAGATTGAGAGTTTAGCTGGAGCTCATGCTCACTCGCACGACATAAATACTAAAAGAAAGGAAACTTTTCCAAAAATATTTCGTAGCCTCCTATCCATAAGTGTGGCGTGCTACACACCCATGAATAAGAATCTACCAGATGTATCTTTTAGACTTCCTAGTGCTCTATTGAACCTTTGGCTCTGATAGTGAGTTTGTAACGTCCCATTTCTGTACTTTCGATGGTACACGGTGCTCATAATCTTGAAGGACCACAAGCTAACCCATGACTGGTACTTGCTATAATAATTGTGTAATGAATACCGTAATGATTACAGAAATAGGTGAAATATATGCCATAAGGTCCAAATCTATAAATAAATCTGAATGCGGTATCAAAATACCAAAACTATATATAAGTACGAAAAAAGATGAACAACTGTCTGAAAATACTTTAGTCTAAAAAGCCTCTAAACTGTCAGAACTATGGAGGTGATGGGACAAGTCCCTAACTAACTCCTACTATAGAAAATAATACTAAAATACTAAAACCAACTATGTCCTCAAACTATGAGGACTCACTACTACGCTGACTGTTGAAAATCTGAACTGCTAATGGTACTCTGGAGCCTGTGCATCTGAACCTATGATAGAAGACATCATAGCACAAAAAAAAAGCATGCGTCAGTACTTTGAATATATTAGTATGCTCAGTGAGGTAGGCTGAAATGCATGGGTTCATATGCATGAACAATAGTAACTGAATAACATGAGTATGACTGAATAAGAATACATGCATGAATACATATACTGTAACTGAGATAATGATAGTATTGAGTACTGAATCTAAATACTGACTTACTAATATCTGATTTTACTGATACTATATTTTTGATAGCTGAATGACTGTACTTGACAATCCTGATTTTGTTAAACTATACTGAGTTCTGTATTGAGTGGAATGACTATGCCTGATAGTCTTGAATCTGTAGAACTAAACTGAGTTCTATTCTGAGATTGTGACTAAAACTAAGACTGTGGGAAGTAATCATCTAACCAACATTCCCCTTATCTAACTGATTTGAGGTCAAACTTATAACCCCAGTTGGAAGGGTGTCAATACCGTGCCACGGGTAAGGACAAGTGTTGAGTCACCCTTATCTGGTAGGTACTCAGAACGAGAATGGTGGTGCCCTCAGAATGAGAATGGTGGTGCCCTCAACTGGCAGGTAGATTACTTCATCAACCGTCAACTGGCAGGCTGATGTCTTAACCTATGCTGGCTTTAAAGTTCTAGAACGCAAGGACTAATTCTACGAATTCCACCCTCTACTGACAGGTGATTCCCCATTCTTGTGTTTACTCAATGCTGAATCCTACTCTTACCTGATAGACATTAGAATGAATTCTAAACTGTACTAGATTAAACTAGACTGTTACTGATCGTACTGTATAACTGGATTGAACTAGACTAATTCTGCTTTTACTGAATTTTCCTAAGTTATGTACTGATTGAATTCTATTAATTGTGACATGACTGATTCTATTCTGTGACTAACCATGGCTCTAAACAAGCAGCTAAATTGTCGATTATTAAATACCCCCGGACTCGATAGTATAAACTTAAAATACATGGCATAATTCTTGAGACATGGTAACTAACTACTTAGTCATCATTCATTCATTTGGGCATTAAAGAAAATACTTCAATGACATGAATACTTGCATACGTGATAAAACATGATATAATTTCACTATTCAACTCACATGGACAATTTATCACACCCTTGTGGGGCATAATATGTGCACATAATACTAAAACAGCATATAGGCAATGTGATTCAATTCCAATTACATAATTCAAAGAGTTTCAACATGAATTCACATGATAAAGAACATATATCAATTAACTCTACATGAATCTTACAATAAATCATGAATAAACTTTAATTTAACTCATTGAAATCATGAAATTACTCTACATGAACTTTAAAAGAGTCTCTTGAACTCCAAAGGTGGAAGGAACCCTTTGATGAACACTTCACATACCTTAGTTGATGATTTTCTGAAAGTTAATATTGAGTTCTTGAGTTCTTGATATGAAACTTAAGAACCTAGGATTTTGTTTTTGAGAAAATTAGAGAATGAGTGAATATATTTACTCTCCAAAGGTCTTAATTTAGTGTTTTGAGGGCTGAAGGATGTGGAAAAAAGACCCAAATATCCTCAAGGACGTGATCTTTTAATGATTGAAAAACTATGTTACTGACACGCAGGCCAACGCACCACATTATTGGAATTTCCATGATATCCAACACACCACTTTGAGTCTGCATCAGTTCACTAGAATTTGCACTAAAGCTAGGGAAAAACTATCTTATAGATGCGATGGTCGATGCAACACATTGAGATCATGTTGACCCACTATTTTGGGCACTTAAACATGATCTATACAATGTCCAAAAATCCAAAACTTGTCCGGAAACACCTATTGATATTTCTAATCATGAATTAACTTAAATATCAACATTTAATGGATGTAAAGGTTGCGAAATAAGATTTCCAACTTTCGAAGGCTAAAATAACTCTAAGTCTGAATACTTAGTTAAATATTCTAAGTCTGGGACCCCTTGACAATCCTAAAGGACTTATTTAAGCTAAGAATTTTTGTGGGGTCTTATATGTATATTGGTGCCAATTCAAATTTCCTACTTTGTATAGGATAGGTTTTCTAATGTATCTATAAATACCCATTAGATGTTTTACTAACAGTTTACGTACTTTATACCCTTTTAACGTTGTTTTGAGTTCTAACACATTATTGATCTTGGAATCATTGTTCCTGGTCTTTAGGATTTGTGATTAATTTGAGATACAAATTTTCATTCTTTATATTTGTGAGATCATTCATATGCTTTCATCTATGAATTTTATGTGTGTTATTACAATCATGAATAGCAAAATCCATAACTAAGGTTGTGGGAACCCTGATGGACTAATAAAGTAGAGAAAGTGTAAAGTCTTTCAAAATTGGTGTCTTGCATATATTAGGGTTTCCTTTTCTTTTATTACTTTCTTAATGGTTGCAAATGTTAGGAAATCACCTGCATTCAATAATTTCTTGAGAGAAAGGTAGAGATGATGAAAATGTTATTACAATAGTAATTTAAGCTACTAACCTTTCTCTAATTAACTTGAGATCGAAAGGAGATAGTTAATCTCAGATCCAGAATAAGGTTTAGTAATGCAAAACTCTGAGATCAAGAGAAAATGCGTGAAATTCACCCAAACCAAGGTCAAGAAATGGTTAGGCGATACATAACTTGTTAGATTTTACATGCAAGGAATCGAGATAGTTTGACGAGAATGATATAATTTTGCAAAGTTAAGAGCTCAGGGGGAACACAATCCTACGATCAACATGCAAGGAATCGAGATAGTTTGATGAAAATGATGTAAGTTTGCAAAGTTAAGAGCTCAGGGTTAACAAAATCCAAGTGATCATTTTATATTGATAAAAACCCTAATTTACAAACACTGCTACTATTACTATTGTCTCATAAAACCCCTCATTACTTACTGCACTTTCTAATTACATTAGTAAGCTCGTGATAAATTTTTGTCTTTTTCCTTGTGGGATCGACCCCATCCTTATTGTGTTTTTTATTTGACAAGCAACGAATTTATAGCTTCTAGGAGGTATAATTTAGGTGACATCATAGTTTGTCAACCCTTCACATTATGCTTGGATAGATTATCCTTTTGAGGCTTTCCATTTGTTGTCTACTGGTAAGCATTTCAGCTTTATTTTTAACTGGGATACAACTTATCTACTTTGGGAGGCATATCCATGGCACTTTGAATATTTATGCTCTCATCCAAACTTGACGCTCGAGCTTTCTATCTTCATTTTTAGGAACCACTGAGCTTTCAACCCCATGGATTATTTACACGACCATCTACTTCCTATCTTGGCCTCATGTATATAAAGTAGATAAAATTTGTCATTTATTAGTGATGACCCTATGCTATTAGATATGTTCCTAGCCATGGGGTAGGAAAGAGGTTAACTTAGATATCATGATTAGGCATTAGCTATAACACTAGTTAAGGGTTTGATTGTGCACTGTCACCTGATCGAGAGGTTAATACAAAGGATATATGCCCTTAAATAGAGGGCTTGGGGCCATCCAATTCTAGTATTATTTACTTCTATGTCAATTCATCAAGACATAATGATGAAGCTTTTGAGATTCCTAGAGGGTATGCCAAAAATAGTATTATTGCTCGATACTTCTAGTAATCCTTAGGCTAGAGGTGAGGCACGAACTTTAGCATAGGCAACAACACATAGTGTTTAGGATTCAAGAGCACAAAATACTAATATAGCTCCCCAATTGGAGGTGTTTTGTAAAGCCTTAAATCTGACACTCGGAATGCCACATGGTGCTCATGACGCCGAAGGACCACAGGCTAACCCATGATTGATATCTGTACCTGAGCAGTGCATAATATACTGTATAAATGCAAAAATAAAGGCTAAAAGGCCATAAGGTTAAAAATTTATAAAACATAACATCTGAAAGTACGGTATATCAATACCAAAATAAATTGAAATAAAACTATTTGAACATACTGCGGTCTAAAAAAACTCTAAAGCTGAACTATCTGAATAAGAAGTTGATGGGATATGTCCCCAACTAACTCCAACTATTGAAATAAACTAAGTAATGAATAAATAAAGTAATGATCATGTCCTCGAAGGATGAAGACTCACTGCTGACTCTGACTACTGAGACTGGAATGCTACTGATGCTCTGGAGCTTGTGCTTCTGAACCTATGGTATAAAAACACCATAGCACAAACGTGTCAGTACGATTGAATGTACTGGTATACAAGTGAGGTAGGTGAATGCAAAGGGTTTAAATGTATGAACAATGCTAACTGACTGTATAACATAAATATGAGAATACATACATAAATAAGTGACTGTAACTGAATTCATAATGATATTGACTACTGAGTCTGAATACTGATAATATGAGTTACTGATAACTAATATAAATGATACTGAGTGACTATGTCTGACAGTTTAGGTTCTAATGGAACTAGCTGGGTTCCATACTATATTGAATTGACTGTATCTGATAGTCCTAAATATTGTAGAACTATGTGAGTTGTATTACTGAGACTAAGACTGTGACTGTAACTGTGGGAAGTAGTCATCTAACTGACATACCCCAAATAATACATTATAGCTGAGTTGGGGTCCAATTTTTAACCCTAATTGGAAGGGTGCAAATACCCCGACACTGGTAAAGATAAGCTGTGGGTGACCCTCATCAGGCAGTGTCCCCAAAAAAGAAAGGTGTGACCCTTATTTGACAGTGTTTATCCACCTCATCAACCCTCCTCTGTCAGTGTTGATGTCTCAACCTATGCTGGCTACATAGTTTTGGAATGCAAGGATTGATTCTAAGGATCACACCCTTAACTATCAGTATGTGTCCTCATCCTTGGGTTAACTCGATGCTAAATCCTTCTCCCATCTGAATAGACACTGAACATGATTAACTGAAATGAGCTGGACTAAATTCATTAAGTTCCGTTGACCGACAGAATACTACTAAGATTACTGGGATTACAAAGTTTATTGAGTTTTTTCCTGAGTTACATGGCTGACTGAATTCTACTGAACATGGCTTGACTGAGAATATTGTGAAAACATGACACTGGCTCTAGGCACACAACTAAATTGTCTGGTACAAGTACCCCCAAGACTCGATAGAAGAAAACTAACAAGGCATGATATTCTTGAATACATGACCAATATCAACAATCTATAATACAATAAGTTAGGGATTTCATAAAGTACATGGTTATTATAATCTTGTACATGAACGTGAGTGCTTATAAACATGTCATAATTTCATCAACTAGTCTCATGAGCATTTTATAAAACATTTATAATGCACAACAATATCATAGAAGTCATTGTTACCATAAAAGTAAAGCATGCACTTATCATTTGGGTCACAATAGAGCTATGATGCATAATTTCTAGTCCCTTAGGCATTTTATCAAACACCTTGCATGCACAACTTAAGGCATAGGCATAATCATTAAATTGTCACTTCAAAACTCTATGAATCGACTAAACTTAAAGATTTCAAGCCTCACATTAACATAGTTTCATGAACAACACATAAGGATTCTAGATTGAGAATCACATTATCCTAATCTCATGAACATAATCAATCCATAACAAAATATTCATAGTACATAATTTAAAACTTGATTCTTGAACTTCATGGATGGAAAGAATCAATGAATGAACACTATGAATACCTTAGTTTTTGATTCTATGAAGTTTGACTGTGGAATTTCCTTGAATTTGAATCTCCAATTGAAAACCCTAAACTTGTACTTGAGGAAAATTGAGAGAAACTAGTATATTTTGGGTGAAAAATAGTTGAATTAGATGTTATTGGGTTTCTATAGGGGTGGGAAATTGACCCTTTTTCCCTTAAAAATGCAGGTATTTAATGACTTAAATTATGCATCGACGCGATACCCGACGCATCACGCCATGATTGTACCATGATCGCGCCAAGCCTCAGTAGTTTCACTGGCAGTCCTTGAAACAATGTTAACCAACGTGATGGGAGATGCGGCCCGCCAAGATCATATTGCTCCAGTATTTTGGGACACCAAACATGGTCTAATCAAGGTCTAAAAAATCTAAAACTTATCCGGGAACACCTATTGACCTATTGATCATGAATTAACAAATATACGAACCACTAAAGGACATTAAGGTGGTAAAATGAGATTTCAAACTTTTGAAGGCCTAAAATAACCTAAATCTTGGAACTTAGCTTGAGTTTTCTAAGTCTAAGACCCCTTGACAAGCTTAAAGGACTGAATTAAGCTTAGAAATTATGGGAGATTTTACAATATCTCCCCCTTGGGAATATTCGTCCTTGAATAAAACTGACTGAGGGTGGTGAAATGATAACTTAAGTACATATAGGACATGAATAACTGTAAAATAATTACATGACTAACATGATTGATAAACTGAATGTATCATGCTGAACATGCATATCTGATGCATGCGTAACTAATTCATGAATGCATGACTGAGATTTCTGATAAGCTGAGTTTCTCATAATGAGGATGCATATCTGATACATGAATATGTGAATGACATAATGCATGAACATATGACTAGATATGCAATGGTAATTTAATACTGAGTTTATAATGAGAATCTGAGCATGAAAATGAATGCCAAGTTGTAACTAAAATTTAGACATGAAACATGAATAAGCTTTAAGGAAAGCTATTAACTTAGGCTGAGTCTAAATTAGAGGAGAAGAGTTGAGGATACTTGGTTCATATTTCTACTTCTTTTTCCCAAGTAGCTCCCTCGATGGACTGATTTCGCCAAAGAAATTTGACTAGAGGAACTTCCTTGTTCCTCAGTCTGCGAGTCTAGTAGTCGAGGAATTTGACTGGAATCACTTCAAAAGAGAGATTTTTCTAAATTCCTATGGCCTCTATAGGGACTACAACTTCTGGGTCACCTATGCACTTTTTTTATGAAGGAGACATGGAACACTGGATGGAATGAGCCTAGATCTGAAGGCAATTCAAGCTCATAAGCGACCTCGCCGAAGCGACTGAGAATTTTAAAGGGACCGATATATTGGGGACTAAGCTTTTCCTTCTTGACGAATCTCTTAACTCCCTTTAAGAAAGAGATTTTTAGGTATACATAATCATCAATCTCAAACTCAAAATCTTTTCTGCGCACATCTGTATAAGACTTATGTCGGCTCTGAGCAGCCCAAAGTTTTTCTCTGATTAACTAGACTTTTGCTAAGGCATCGAATACTAACTTAGGCCCTATAACTGAGGCCTTACTAACTTTGAACCAAACAATTAGAGATCTACATCTCCTACCATAGATAGCTTTGAATGGAGCCATTTGAATACTGGAATAATAGGTGTTGTTGTATGCAAACTCAATCAAAGGAAAATGGTCATCCCAACTACCCTTGAAATCAATTGCACACTCCCTTAGCATATCTTCCAAGGTCTGAATAGTCTTTTCTTCTTGACCATCTGTCTGAGGATGAAAGGATGTACTGAGGTGAAATCGGGTACCAAGACCCTTTTGGAATGCTTTCTAGAAATAAGAGGTGAACTGGGTACCTGTATCTAAGACAATGGACAATGGAACGCCATGTAATCTGACCAACTCCATGATATAGAAATTGGCATAATCCTCGGCTAAATAGGAGGTATGGACTAGAAAAAAATGAGCTGAGTTGGTCATTCCATCCATAATAACCCAAACTGAATCATGTTGATGACGAGTATGAGGCAAACTTGTCACAAAGTCCATATTTACTTCTTCTCACTTCCAAGTAGGAATATTGAACTCCTGCATGGACCCACTAGGCTTCTAATTCTCTATCTTAACCTGCTGATATATAAAGCACTTAGTTATAAAATCTGCAACATCTCTCTTAATCCCACTCCATAATAGATTTCCCACAAGTCACGGTACATTTTATTGGCCGTTGGATAAATAGAGTAGCATGCACCATGCGCTTCTACAAGGATTCATTGCCTTAAGTCATCTACACCCGGGACACACAGACGACCCTGACAATGCAGAACACCATCTCCCTCTTGGGAGAAAACCCCTACTTTATGATCTTTGACTGACTCCTTCAACTTAACAAGACTGGGATCTCTATCCTGATTTTCTTTTACCACAAAAACTAGGGATGATTCTGAACTACTCTGAACCCATAAATTACCCTTTTCTGAATCAACTAGGTGGACTTCTAGTCTGTCAAGCTAATGGATTTCTTGAGCTAGCTTCCTCTTACTGTCCTCAATATGAGCAACACTACCCATAGATAGTCTACTAAGAGTGTCGGCCACTATGTTGATCTTGCCCAGATGATAAAGGACACTCATGTCATAATCTTTCAAGAGCTCTAACCACCTTCTCTGACGTAGATTGATATCTTTCTGACATAATACATACTAAAGGATTTTATGATCTATGAACACATCTACATAAACACCGTATAGATAATTTCTCCAAATCTTTAAGGCAAAAACTATGGCTACTAACTCAAGATCATGAGTCGGATAATTCTTCTCATGGGGCTTAAGTTGCCTGGAGGCGAAGACTATGACCTTACCATGCTGTATGAGGACACAACCAAACCTACTCTAGATGTATCACAATACACTAAGAACCCATCTGAACTATCCAGAAGAGCCAAAACTGGAGCTGAGGTGAGTCGAGTCTTCCACTCCATAAAACTCTTCTCGCAAGGATCTGACCACAGAAACTTGACTTTATTCTGAGTCAATCTGAACATAGGAGATGCAATAGAAGAAAACCCCTCAACAAACCACCTGTAATAGCCAGCCAAAACCAAGAAACTCTTGATGTCTGATGGAGAGACATGTCTGAGCCAGTTTTTTACCACTTTGGTCTTTTGAGAATTTACTCTAATGCCATCACCTGAAATGATATGGCCGAGGAATGCTACTAACCTTAGCCAAAATTCATACTTACTGAATTTGGTGAACAACTAATGATTTCTGAGAGTTTGCAATACTACTCTGAGATGTTCTGCATGATCACTCTCACTATAGAAATAAACAAGAATATCATCTATGAAGATTATAACGAACATGTCTAAGTACTACTTGAACACATGGTTCATCAAGTCCATGAAGGCTGCTGCGGCATTGGTAAGACCAAAGGACATAACAAGGAATTCAAAGTGACCATACCGAGTATGGAAGGCTATTTTTAGAATGTCACAATCTCTGACTCTTATCTTATGATAGCCTGATCTGAGGTCTATTTTTGAGAAATAGCTGGCACCTTAAAGTTGGTCAAACAAGTCGTCAATCTTGGGAAGTGGATACTTGTTCTTGTTTGTGACTTTATTGAGCTGACAATAATCAATGAACATTCTAAGAGAATTTTTTTTCTTGCGCAGGAATAAAACTGGTGTGCCTCATGGGGACACACTGGGTCTGATGAATCCCATGTCTAAGAGATCCTTCAACTACTCTTTCAATTCTCTGAGTTTTGCTGGTGCCATTTTATATGGCAGAATAGATATAGGCTGAGTATCTAGAAGAAGATCAATGCCAAAGTCTACTTCCCTTTTGGGAGGAATTCCAGGTAGATCTTTGGGAAAGACATCTGAATATACATGCACTACAGAGATTGATTCAAGAATGGAAGTTTCGAAACTAGTGTCCTTAACTCGAACAAGATGATAGAAACATCCCTTAGATATCATTTTCTGTGCCTAAAGATAAGGAACAAGATGCCTCTGAAAGCTGAAGTACTACCCTTCCACTCTAGGATAGGTTCATACGAAAAAAAACTGGACAACTCTATTTCTTTAGTCGACTGTGGCATAGTAGGAATGAAGCCAATCCATGCTGAGAATGACATAACAATCAATCATCTCTAATTTGACTAAGTCTGTTGAAGTAACTTTCTGAAATATCATAAATGAATAGTTCCTGTATACCCATCGTGCTATGATGGTTTACCCACTAGGGTAGAGACTGAGAAAGGCTCTGCTATAATTTTAGTACTGACTCCAAAATCAACTCCTATGCAAGGAGTAAAAAAAAAGAAGCTCCTGGATCTAGCAAAGCATAAATGTGTACATGAAAGATCTGTAATGTACCAGTGACCACATCAGGAGAACTTTCCTAATCCTGTTGGGACTAAAGAGCATAAATTCTATTTAGGTTGTTCCTACTAGTAGCACTGGAAGTGCCACCCTGCTGATTTGGGTGACCGAACTGGACTGAGGAATGGTTCTGCTGACCCTGATAACCTGATTGGGGATAATCCCTGACTCTGTGTACTAGCTTTCCACATCCAAAACAAACATCACTACCAGCTCAGTAAGTACCCTGATGGTGCTTGCCATATGTCTGACAAAGAGGATGGGTGCGTGTATGCTAACACTACCCTGAGACTTAGAGCCTGGAGCCCTATCTCTATTACTATCCTTGAACTTTGGAGCTGGAGAACTGGCTAGGGAAGGAGCTGGAACAAATGACTTTGGCTGGATCTAATAATGGTTGCCACCCTTTGACTTAGGCTGAGCAAAGTTGAAACTATCTATCCTTGCTCTTTTATTCTACTTCTCACTCATCTTAATTTTTTGCTCTTCTTCCTGCTGAGCATGGTTCATAAGCCTGGCTATGTTCATGTCACTATTCAACATCGCAGACCTACACTCATTGACCATACTATCATTAACCCTAGAAATAAATTTACTTATCTTGGCCTTACCATCTGCAACCACATGAGGAGTATATTTTTCTAATTGAGGAAACTTAAAAGAATACTCTTTCACCATTATGTTGCCCTAGCTGAGGTTGATAAATTCTAATACCTTATCTTCTCTCAGTACTAGAGGAAAGAATCTATCTAAGAATACAGTGACAAACTGCTCCCATTCTATAAATCCTACATCAACTGACCTCTCTAACTTCCACTATTTGAACCAAGTATGAGCAACATCCTGCAATTGATACGAAAATAGATCAGCACTCTCACTAGGAGTAACCCCTATGATGTATGTAACCTTCCGATCCTGGTCAAGGAATTCCTGAAGGTCCTCATTTGACTTAGACCTAAAAAATAGAGGATTCATTTGGGTGAAGTCTTGAATCCTGGCTGCAGCTGAATTGGCCATTGGGTTGGCCAAAACGATAGCTGGTTATTTATTCTAAGAAGCAGCTGACTGAGCAAGAGTAGTGAATATAGCTCTGAACTCTTCATGAGAGACATGTTCGCCTAAAAGATCTTTGAGCTGAGGGGCTGAATGATTTCTAGTTCTCTTCCTTGGAGGCATGTTTTATAAATGAAAGAGAAAAGGAATAGACTGGGAGATTAACTTGAGATTATGCTCACTGGCACAATATGAATACTAAAAGAAGGGAAACTTTCCTAAAACATTTCATAGCCTCCTGTACATAAATATGGCGTGCAACACACCCATATACAAGACTCTCCTAGATACAGATCTAAGATATCCAAGGGCACTTTTGAATCATAGGCTCTGATACCAAGTTTGTAACACCCCGAATCTGACACTTGGAATGCTCCACGATGCTGATGACCCCAAAGTACCACAAGCTAACCCATGATTGATATCTATATTTGAGCATTACATAATATACTGTATAAATGCAGAAATAAAAGCTGAAAGGCCATAAGGTTCAAAACTAATAAAACATAACACATGAAAGTATGGTATATCAATACTAAAACAAACTAAAACAAAACTATCTGAACATACTATGGTCTAAAAAGCCTCTAAAGCTGAACTATCTGAATAAGGAGTTGATGGGACATGTCCCCAACTAACTCCAGCTACTAAAATAAACTAATTTATAAAGAAATCAAGTCCTCAAAGGACGAGGACTCACTATTGATTGTAACTATTGAGACTGGAATGCTACTGATGCTCTGGAGCTCGTGCTTCTAAGCCTATGGTATAAAAACACCATTGTAGAAATGTGTTTGTACAATTGAATGTATTTGTATACAAGTGATGTAGGATGAATACAAAGGGTTTAAATGCATGAATAATGCTAACTGACTATATAACATGAACATGAGAATACATGAATGAATAAGTGACTATAACTGAATTCATGATGATACTGACTATTGAGTCTGAATACTAATAACATGTATTACTAACAATTGATATAACTGATATTGAGCGACTGTGTTTGATAGTCTAGGTTTTGATGGAACTAGCTGGATTATGTACTATACTGAATTACTGTAGTTGACAGTCTTGAATTTTATAATACTATCTGGGTTCTGTTATTGAGACTTATATTGAGACTGGAACTGTGGGAAGCAGTTATCTAACTGACATGCCCCAAATAACACATTGTAGCTGAGTTGGGGTCCAATCTATAACCCCAATTGGAAGGGTGTCAATATCATGCCACTGGTAAAGACAGGCTGTGGGTGACTCTCATCTGGCAGTATCCCCAAAACAGAATGGTGGGACCCTCATTTAATAGTCTTTATTCACCTTATCAACCCTCCTCTGTCAGTGTTGATATCTCAACCTATGTTGGCTACATAGTTCTAGAATAAAAGGATTGCTTCTAAAGACCACACCCTCAACTGTCAGTTTATGTCCTCATCCTTAGGTTTACTCGATGCTAAATCCTACTCTTATTTGAATAGACACTGAACATTATTAACTGAACTAAACTAGACTGAGTTCATTGAGTTCTATTGACTGACGGAATACTACTGAGATTACTGGGATTACTAAGTTTATTGAGTTTTCCTGAGTCACATGACTGACTGAATTCTATTGAACATGGCTTGATTGACAATATTATGAAAACATGACACTGTCTCGAGGCACACAGCTAAATTGTTGGGTACAAGTACCCCAAGAGCTCGATAGAAGGAAACTAATAAGACATGATAATCTTGAATACATGACCAACATCAACAATCTATAATATAATAAGGTGCGAATTTCATGAAGCACATGGTTATCATAATCTTGTACATAAATGGGAAAGCATATAAACATGTTATAATTTCATCAACTAGTCTCATGAGCATTTCATAAAATATTTATAGTGCCAAACAATATCATAGAAGTCATTTTGATCATAAGGATAAATCATGCACTTATCATTTGGGTTACAATTGAGCTATGATGCATAATTTCGAGTCCCTTAGGCATTTTATCAAACACCTTGCATGCACAACTTAAGGCATAGGCATAATCATGAAATTATCAATTTAAAACTCCATGAATCGACTAAATTTATAGATTTCAAGCCACACATTCACATAGTTTCATGAACAACAAATAAAGATTCCAGCTTGGGAATCACATTATCATAATCTCATGAACATAATGAACCCACAACAAAATATTCACAATACATAATTTAAAACTTGATTCTTGAACTTCATGGATGGAAGGAATTCATGAATGAACACTATACATACCTTAGTTCTTGATTCTATAAAGTTTGATGATGGAATTTCCTTGAATTTGAATTCCCAATTGAAAACCCTAAACTTATTCTTGAGGAATATTGAAAGAAACTAGTATATTTTAGGTGAAAAATGGCTGAACTACTTTTTATTGGGTTTATATAGGGGAGGTAAAATGACACTTTTGCCCTTAAAAATAGGGATATTTAATGACTAATATTGGGCATCGACGCGATACCCAACGCATCATGCCATGATCACTCCAAGCCTTAGTAGTTTCACTGGCAGTCCCTGCAACAATGTTAACTAATGTGATAGGCGATACGGTGTGCCAAGATCACATTGGTCCACTATTTTGGGACACCAAAAATCATCTTATCAAGGTTTAAAAAATCTGAAACTTGTTCGGAAACACCTATTGACCTCTCTAATCATTAATTAACAATCATACGAACCACTAAAGGACATTAAGGTGGAAAAATGAGATTACCAACTTTCGAAGGCCAAAAATAAGCTATGTCTGGGAACTTAGCTAGAGCTTTCTAAGTCTGGGATACCTTGACAAGCTTAAAGGACTGAATTAAGCTTAGAAATTTTTTGGGGCCTTGCATATTTTTGGTGCTTTTTATTGCTCATCCTATAACAAATTAACTAGTAATAAATAAAGAGAAACAAAAAATACTTAGTTAGTTTATCATAGTTAGTTTATCACTTAGGGTCATTTGAGGTTTGTTTGTACACCATAAAAGATTTCTTGTGAGTTCTAGTGAGCTTTCAGGATAGGTTGCATAACCTTATGATAGTAAAATCTCATGGGGTTAATTAGACTATAAGTTAGATGGATGGTTAGGCAAAAGAGTGGTGAAGGGCATACCTTTAGTATAGGCCTTTTAGTTTACTTATTATATTTTGGGTCCAATTCTCTAAGGCTTTATTGGGAAGTATGTACGTCATAGTATCTTCGATAACTTAAGAAACAAGTTTATAGAAGGACTCTATGCTAGTTTCTTGGTATAAGTTGGGCTTTCATGTGTTGAAGAGGCCTATTGCTATGATTGTACCAATAGATCACACACAATTGTGAAGATTTGTTGAAGTATTGAGTTTACAACTTTATTTAGATACTGAGCATATGGTATGATCTGAGAAGCATACAAGGATTATGCTATAGATTTTGAGATATCAGTGGTTGTATGTTATGTTTTCTAAGTAGATGTCTATTGTAAGTCTATAGTATTCTTGGGGCATATGATTTCTAAGGATGGGATCATAGTAGACGTAGAAAATATTAAGGAAATTCATGATTAGGTTATCCCAATTCTCTAACTTAGATTCATAATTTTATTTAGGTAGTAGGTTACTATAGATAGTTTATGGTAAGGTTTTCCTCTATTACAGCACCATTGACCAGGTTAACTCAGAAGGATGTACCTTTAAATTTGTCCAACAAACGTATTTTTGATTTCTGTTCTATTTTTGACTTATCTAATTATAGGCCAAGGGTTTTTAGTATACTATGATACTTTTAGAGTTTGTTTAGGGGTGTATATTGGCACATCAAAGCAGAGTTATTTTATATTTTATTGGCATCTGAAGATGCACGAGCAAAACTACCATACTTATGACTTGGAATTAGTAGTTCTTGTAATTACATTAAAGTTCTAGAGACAATATTTATAAGGTGTCCATTATGATATTTTCACCAACTATTATATCCTATAATACATTTTCATTGATAAAGACTTTACTTTGACACAATATAGGTATAGGTATGGGGAGTTTGGATTTACTCATGATTTTAGAGGAACATTGGGCTTTATATATATAGTACTTACCTAATTAGTTGGTTTGGCTTAGTATATTTGACCTTGAATAGATTTTTATTATTGTTGAGGTGATATATATATATATATATATGTATTAAGTCAACTTCAGAGTGGTAGTTTTAGAATGAGAAATTGAGGGTGATTCAACATAAGGTACTGAGAGGAAATAATATAAAGGTGACCTTAGATCCTATAGGTGTTTTAAGGACAAGGGTCGTATTATTTTTCTATGGTTGGGGATTTTACGCAGGTTGATTTTAAAGAAGACCTTTTCTTTTAGTTATTCATCCTATGTAACTTAGGATTTATTAGGACTTGAAACAAAATTAATGATTATGGGATAAAGATAGATATTATAGAGTTTGGATCTTTGTTCTTGCATTATCAGTAGGAGAAGCTCAAGCATTTGAGGCCTAGAGTCTTTACTTAGAGGCTACCTATTCATGATTAGAAATAGGAGAAAATTTCTATGGATGTTATGATTGGTTTGTTGTACATAATGTTGGGGTTTGATTCTATTTAATTCATTATTTAAATGTTGAATAAGTCTACTCCATTTCTACTAGTTTACTCTTTTTACACTTCAAAGAGCTATACTTAGATTTATATTTGGGAAATGGCTTATTTTCTTAAGGTAACATTTTTTTTAAATTTTGACCATGGAACATAGTTCACATTATGTTTCTAGAGATCTGTTTAGAGGAATATGGGTATTTGAATTAAGCTTCACATAAATTTTAACCCTTAGACTAATGCTAGGTTAGATTAGTGCACTTAGGCTCAATCGTTCTAGTTCCTTGCATTGGTAGAGTTTGTATATAATAATAACTATTATTTGAGCATAGAGATGACATATATCAAGGCATAATAGTATGTGATATAGGCCTTTAGTAGGTTTGTTTGACACTTTTAAGGTTAGGCTGGGTACACTAATTTATTATGTTATTCTATAGATAAAGTTTGGATGATTTAGGAGAGACTCCATAAAACTCATATCTGGTAGAACACCTATGCCAATCAAAGGGGGTAAAACTTAGAGTTTGGGGTTAGTTATTAAGTATTATTTTAGGTATAGACTATAAAGGATGTGATGTAGCATGGAAAAAAGGGCAAGATGGACCATAAATACATTGAATAATTTGAGACCTTACATTGTTTTGGCACAATGTAGCATATAAGTTAGGTTTTCTCTAGCCTTTTTAGATGTCGACTCTGCATTCCATGTCTATGCTGAGATAGTACATTCTAGATGAGTCTCGTGTGCTCCATTGATATTCTATTATATTGGATGAGATTTGGAATCCAAGGAGGTGACTGAGTTTTTTTGTGAAGAAATATAAGGAAATTGATAATTAGGAAAAAATATTTGGTTTATGTTTAGTGGAGGCATCATCTATTTGAGGAGGCTATGGGAGATTTAGTAGGACATGTAGACCAAGTATCCTCACCTCTATGAGCCTTCAGGTACATCCTTTCCCTTGACGTCAAGGATGAAATTTTGTTTTAGTAGTTGATTATTTATTAATAAACTAGGTTATTCTATAATTTTCTTCCATTTTCCCCTCGATTTGGCCCCTCACATAGTTGCTTTAAGGTATTTATTCCTTTTTGGGAAGGGTGGCTTGGATCTCATGTGTTCAATTGGTTTATAGTCTAATTTCCTTACGTTGGAGTTTTTGTAGTTAATATGCTTAGATTTAGTCAACTTTCTAAGTAAATAGCCTCATATGGGGATATAGATAGTTTTGTTATCTCCAAAATATTGACATGGTGCTACTGGGACCCTTTATTTATATGCTAAGTATTTTGGACTTGTTTCAAGTTCTTGAGTGGGAATTTTGTTAACTTTGTAAAGTTTTAAATTTGGTCATCATTTGATTGATATGACCTCAATTTCTCATTTTGTCGATTCTACTAATTTTGTAATACCATTTAATCTTGGGTAAAATATTTAGTTTATATTTCGTAGGGTCCAAAAAAAGTCTTATAGACTTGTATAAGACTTATACCATTTGGTTTAATCTACTGATACAATTGTCTTCTAGTGTACCCTCTCCTATAGAAAGATAACTAGTACCATGGAAGCTACTAATGTTTGTGCCTTGTGCTTCTATGATGCTTTTTCTGCTTCAACAGACACTTTTGTAATGTCTTGTTCACTTTTTTGGTTAGTGCATTTTGCACCTGGCTCTAGTTACTGACTATGCAGGACTTTCTTTGTTTCAACAGAGGCATGGACTAACTTTTTCTTTAGCAAAATTTTTACCACTAAAGTGGCATCACTTATGCGACCAAACCTCTATAAAAGTGGAGATCACTGGGTATTATAAACACATCTTCCCTATATAATCTACATTCAGCAAAGTCACATATGTATATTAGTTTAGAGGGGATTGAGGTAAAATATTTAGAATTCTATACGTATTAAGTTTAATTTGTTCTCATTATACTATATCATCTTATCTTGTTTTAACTCCATCTGTTATATAGGATTTGATTGTTAAATTCTTAGTTTCCTATAATTATCCTCCAGGTTAATTTTTTAATGCATATACGTTGTTTAAGAGATTTAAGAATTTGACTTGGATGAAAATTTTGACTTTGGTAAGAATTTCTACTAAAAGGCTTTCGATGAAAATTCTGATAGTTCATAAGTTCTAAAATATAGATATTTTGCTAGAAAGACCTTTGTTTTGAGAATCGAGGATTTTATACTCATTTAGATCTAAGTAAAATTTGGGAAAGTGTTTACTTTCATAAATATTTTATCAAAATATCCTCTATTTGTTATTTCATTGATTTAGTAGAGTCTAATGCTGATTTGGATAGATAGGCATATTTGGTTTTAATCCACGAGACTCTAAATTAATCATGGAAGTTTGTTTAAAACCTGGCATTCTTGACGAAGCTGCGGATGCAACTGATATCTAGTGTAGCCGCTTTTGTAGAGCTTAACACACTGAAGCAGTCTCTTTTGTGGAGAAATAGAAATACTAGTGATAGCTACTGACTTCTATTGCCCATCACTTAAGCAGGACTTTTCCATTGAGGTAAGTCTACTTATGTGGATTATTCATTGGTTTTGCATATTCCTACCACCCTAATGACATCTTCTTTTCCAAAAGATTCATTGTTAAATAAACCTTGATTCTATGGCATATCATCCATAGAAGCAAATACCGTTGTATATATTTCCCCTTTTCTACACTTCATTTCATATTTTATCCTAAGTACTAGTGAAGCTTAGGCTAAGGTAGAGGTTAGTGATTATTTGAGATTCTTATCCTAATATGTCCATTATATTCTTTACTGTGGTCTTTACCTTCGTCTGGTATCGATATCCATTTTTAAATTTCTAATTCTTGGTTTTCATTCTTAAATAAGTATGTTTTTTGAACCAATTAAGGTCTTAATTAAATTCTGTATCTGCCCAACTTTTGAGAATAGATTTCTGATTGTTGGGGAGGTAATTGAGGTTGGGATTTTTTTTATCAAAGATCACTAGTGGATGATATTTTATCGAATTTCCAACCAAATATTTGTATTATAAATATGATTACCCTTAGTATTGTCTTAACGATTTGATTTTTTATTTAATAGCATGGCATAAATTAAAGGCATCACTATAGAGGAAGTCTTCTATATGACCGTCTATGGATTTGTTGTTCAGCCTCTAGGTTGGTTACAAATTTCTTTCTTTTAGAGTTGACTTAGTTAGGTAGTATGTTGTATAAATTGCTTATTGACAAGGGAAGAATGTATATTCTATTATTGGGATGTTAGATTCTCTTAGTTACTAGATATGCTTCAGTAATTTAGAGTAGAAATGAGATTAAATACTAGTTTAGGTTACTTATGTATTTGTTTATCCCTAATCAAGGTTACTTTCATAGTTTTATGTGTAGATTTGGGATCATTCTTATGGGTATGGGGTACGAATTTCACTATAGAACAGGCTTCCTTGTTATAACATTACTAGATTACTTTTATAACTATTCTTTTGTCGAGTTATTTTGGGTGCAAAAGTGTAGGGCCTATGGATTAAGGTTAGTGTTAATATGGTTGCTAATTTTATTATCACATCTAAATGGGTGGAATAGTCCTTATCTTCGAGCATATTTATAATTCCACACAGATATTTTGCATTGTATTCTTGCTCATAGAAACACATACATACTCATAGTTTTCATGGTTCATGGCTAGAATTATGGATAAACATGGGTTTTTGATGTTAAGAGAAATTGTTGAAAAGTATAAAATAATTTTACCCCGGTTCAAGTTCGAGCACCTCATGAATTGAGTTTTAGTCTGGTTTATTATTATTATTATTATTATATTATTATTATTATTATTATTATTATTATTATTATTGATGGAAAGGTTGGTTTGAGCACATAAAACACATATGTTGCTTGCGAGTCGTCCTTAGGTTCCCACCTATACGAGCAAAAGATACTGTAAGGAGTTTATAGGGTAGGCATTGACCACTGCATTCATCCCATACTGCATAGCATTCACCCACTTACATTTATGCACTTATATATTTTTACTGCATATGTCTTTTTTTTCTATTTATTTAGTTTCCTATTAGGATCTAGACCATTAGTTATCTTCTTTTCCCCTTTTTCATACATTTGTATGTTTTATTCACACTTTATATTATATATAGTTCTTTTGAGCTTAGTTGACCTATAAGGTTTACTAAGTATGCGTGGTTTTGCTTAACATGTACTTCAGTGTGTGTTTCTAAGGTATATCACATCTTGGTTGATGGCTAGTGATGTTCCAATTGATTATGACTAAGATTATATTGATAAGAGTTGATCTAGTTCCTTCCAGTAGTTATTGTATTTATTTTGTACATTCATGAAAAGTCTTGTATATATATATATATATATTTTATTAGTATCACTTCTATATTTAGTAGCTCTTGTAATAGTAACATCAGAAGGTTCATATATTTTTTCCTTTCCTTACTCTTCTTAAGGATCATATTTTGATGTTTATCAATATAGTATTCAAATTATATCCTAATGTTCTTTATCTCATCGATTATTTTGTTACTTATTGCTTCTAGCTTACTTAGTAAGTCTTATGGTAGGTGCAATAATGGCATAAATTTAGGTTGTTATAGATTGATCTAAGAGATTAGGTTCAATAGTCTTGTTGGTACAAAAGCAAATGTCTAGCAGCATCCACCAGATCCATATGATTACTTAGTAAGCTATCTTTAAGACATTATTGGGAATTCTTAGGAATATTTTTTTTGGTTTAATTTGGTGATTTTATTAAACTGGGCAAACCCAAATTGTCTTTACATTCGATGGTCCAACCCATCCTTATTGAAAATATTAAAAAAACACTCAAATCAGCCGAAGCAGGCCCTAACCAATCTGAAAAAATACTCGACCCTATCCTATTCTTTATTACATATAAATGCAAACAAGGGTTTCTTAAAAGCATTTCCATCTTTTCTGCCGCACACCTTCTCCAGCTGACAAATGTTGGATTTCAGTGTGTTCAATCAGTTCTTCCTCTTGTATACTCTTTGGATCATCAATGTTGTTCCATGTAATGAAGCTACTACATGGATATCAGCTCTCAAAAGTAAATGCTGCCTCTTTTTTTGGGCTTTCATTTCAGTACACTTGTCCATAACTTGATTTCTATGTTGTTTTCAAGTGTGTTCTCTAGTGTAATGGGTGAAGTTCTTGTTGTTATGCTGTGTTGAGGGTTTTAGGTGCTTGAACGGTATTCTAGATTTAGTAAGTTTTGCCTCTTCATCTTCTTTTTCTTCTCAGCTGCTCTGAGTACTGATGGTAGCCTTGTTTGGTAGGTACTGATGGGATTGAGATAGTGGGATCCTCGGACTCTCATATACTCAGACTTCAATACTCCTTCTAGGTGTTTCAATAGCTAATATCTTACATGACCCTCCCCTTTTTATGCTCCCAGTATCTCACATGGAGTCTTTTTTGATGGTTAACAATGATTAGGCTAGGAAATTTCTTTCCTATTTTTGTTGGTCTTTCGATCGCAAATATTTGCATGTGCCTGATGTAATATGAAAATTGTAGCATATTCAGTCTGTATAATCTCTCTTATTGCTCTAACTTGTAAGCATAGACTCTGTAACTTATCACTATTCAGTATTTTTTTGCTATTTACTTCTAATTGCTGAAAATGTGAAACTGTGAAGTCCCCTTTATCTATTTCTAGATTAGTGTACCACCCCGAGAGTACACCCTGGGTGTCACACGATGCTTACAGTCCTGAGGGACCACAAGCTGACCCATGAGCTGGTACCTGTTGTGAGCATTGAATAATAATATCATAATTGCTGTAAACATCTGATATTTCCATAAGGTTCTATCACTAAATCTGATTAAATACTGATAAACTGACATGTCAACTGAAAATTTGATTACTAAATAACTGACTCTAATGTTTGAAAAGCCTTTAAAATTGACTAACTGAATATGAGTTGATGGGATAGACCCCCAACTAACTCTACTAACTACTAAAATAGAGATATAGAGTAAAATAATTTATCCTCAAATAATGAGGACTCAACATTGCTACTATACTGCTGATAGCCTGAGGAGTGAGGTCTAAGCACAGTTCGGGAATTGAGTGTCAGCACCTATGATATGATACATCATAGTGTCAGCACCTAGGTTCATCTAACTGGTAACTGACTGTTCTAGTAATGCTCATAGTATATTCTGAAGACTATTCTGTAATGTACTGATACTAGACTAAGTAAACAACTATGAATTGCGGGTATTCAATATCCCAAGGACTTAAAACAATAATAGTAAAATGACACTAAAGCTTGAAGGACAAAACATGAAGGCCTTTATTTAAATTAATCACTCTTGTAGGTATTTTATCAAACACTTGTAGTCAGGGTCTAAAACAATCATACGAATGCAATGAAAGTTATAAAAATAGCATGAATTCAACATAATAGTACTAAATCATGGTTTAATCCGCAAATAATTATATTAAAACATGGAGAGTTGAATAGTAATGATAATTTAATGGTAACATGGTATAAAATCAATAGTGCATGGAGATTTATGGATGAAATCATAATTTAAAACATAATAACTTAAAAAGATTATAACTTTGTGATTAAAATGGGTTACTTGGGCTCCATGGTTGAAAGGAATCCATGGATGAACATCTAACATACCTGGGATAATGAATTTCTTGAAGTTCTAGGTGAGTTCCTGAGGATTGGTCTTGAATTTGAGAGCTAGGGTTTCTTGTTCTTGAAAAAGGGGACCTTTATTTTGAGAGAAAGTTGAATAATGAATGATTATTTAGGCAAATTAGGGCTAAATTTCATGTTTTATTATGAGTTTAGGGCTAGGAAAAAGACTGAAATACCCTTAAATGAATTTAAAACGTAAGCTGAAAACAAACTATCCCAATTTTTGGCCTTGGCGCGATGCGCCACTATCGCCCCAAGCCACTGGAAATGGACAATTAGGACCTGGACGAACACCACGATGCAGAGCTATCGCGGTAACCCTTTAGAATTCAAATTTGGCCACCTCCACTATGCACCACCATCGCGGAGGCCCACAGGAAATTGCCAAACTGGAAATTGGCCTTCTCCGCAATGCGCCAACATTGCAGAGTCACACTGGAAATTGAAAATTGTCATTTTTACTATCTCCTCAATGTGCTAAGGGCTAAAATGATGATGTTTAACTAATGTAACTTAAAATTTCCATAACTTCTTACCCGGTTATCGGATTTGGGTGAATTTTATATCTTTGGAAAGATAATTGAATTTCATATGCAATGGAAGGCTCTAAACTAAAAAAATAATGAGTCTTTACAAAATTTTATATATAAATACTCATGTATTGGGACTTAGATTATGATAGGGAAATATAGGGTGCTACAATATCTCCCCCTTGGGATTATTCGTCCTCAAATGAAACTAGTTAAGATGAGGAAAACTACTGAACTGATCTTACACACTCAACATGCATATCTGTTGCATGGGTTACATGACTGAACTGATTTGTAAATGCACGACTGACATGAACATGATGTGCAACTGAAAATGAGCATGATAGAGAGAAATCTTAAGCAAATTAGTACCTACTACTTAATCTGGATTCACGGAGAAAAAATACGGGTACTTAGTTCACATATCTGCCTCTGCTTCCCAAGTGGCTCCCTCAATGGACTGATTCAGCTAAGGAACTTTGAATAATGGAACTTCTTTATTCCTTAGTCTACGAACATAATGATAAAGAATTTTTACTAGAACTTCCTCGAAGGAAAGACTATTCTGAATATCTACACTCTCTAAGGGAAGAACTACAGCTGGATCACCAATACACTTTTTCAACAATTAGACATGGAACACTAGGTGTACTGAGGCTAGATATGAAGAAAACTCAAGCTCGTAAGCTACCTTTTCGGAACAACAGAGAACTTTGAAGGGACCTACATATCGGGGGCTGAGTTTCCCTTTCTTGACGAATCTCTTCACTCCCTTCATGGGAGAGATTTTCAAGTACACAAAATCACCAACCTCAAACTCGAGATCCTTTCTCCTCACATCTGCATAAGACTTTTGTTGGCTCTGTGCAGCTCTAAGACTTTCTCTGACCAACTGAACTTTCTCTAACGTATCAAACACAAAGTCAGGCCCTACTACTGCGGCCTTACCTACTTCAAACTAACCAATTAGAGATCTACATCTCCTACCATAGAGAGCCTCAAATGGAGCCATACGGATGCTGGAATGATAGCTGTTATTGTATGCAAACACAATCAATGGAAAGTGCTCATCCTAACTACCTTTAAAATCAACTGTGCTTGCTCTTAGCATATCCTCAAGAGTTGGAATCGTCCTTTCTACTTGACCGTCTGTCTGAGGGTGGAAGGCTGTTCTGAGATGGACTTGGGTACCAAGACCCTTTAGGAATGCTTTCCAAAAATAAAAGGGAAACTAAGTACCTCTATCTGAGATGATAGATAAGGGAATACCGTACAACCTAAACAACTCTCTAAGATTGAGTTTGGCATAGTCCTCAGCTGAATAAGAGGTATGGACTAGCAAGAAATAAGCTGGTTTGGTTATCCTGTTTACGATAACCCAAATAGAATCATGCTGATGACGGGTAAGAGGCAAACCTATCAGAAAATCCATGTTCACTTTCTCCCACTTCCAAGTAGGAATACTGAACTCCTGCATAGACCCACTAGGTTTCTGGTGCTCAATCTTAACTTGCTGATATGTAGAGCACTTAGCCATAAACTTTGCAATATCTCTCTTCATCCCACTCAACCAATAGATCTCTCGTAAATCACGGCATCTTAGTGTCCCCTGGATGAATAGAGTAATGCGCACCATGCCCTTCTACAAGAATTTTTTTCCTCAAGTAATTTACAACAGGTACACACAATCTACCCTAACAACGTAACACACCATCTCCCCTTGGGCGAAAACCTTCACTTTCTGATCTCTGACTGATTCTTTCAAATTAACTAGATTGGGATCTCTATCCTACTTTTTCTTTACCTCAAAAACTAGAGATTATTCTGAGCTACTCTGTACCTACACACTACCCTTTGATGAGTCGACTAAGCAGACACCTAGTCGAGCAAGCTGAAGGATTTCCTAAGATAACTATTTCTTACCATCCTCAACATGAGAAACACTACCCATGGATAATCTACTGAGAGCATCAGCCACTACATTAGCCTTGCCCGGATAATACAGGACACTCATGTCATAATCCTTTAATAATTCTACCCACCTTCTCTGACGCAGATTCAAATCTTTCTGAGAGAACACATACTGAAGGCTTTTGTGATCTGTGAACACATCCACATGCACCCCATACAAGTAATGCCTTCAAATTATTAAGGCAAACACTATAACTTCTAACTCAAGATCAATAGTAGGGTAATTATTCTCATCGATTTTAAGATGTCTAGAGGCATAGGCTATGAACTTACCTCTCTGTATGAGGACACAACCCAAACCTACTCTTTATGCATCACAGTACACAACAAAACTATCTGAACCATCTGGCAGAGTCAAGACTAGGGCAGAGGTTTGTCGAGTCTTCAACTCTTGAAAACTCTTCTTGCATGAATCTGACCACTGAAACTTAACTTTCTTCTGAGTCAATCTAGACATGGGGGATATAATAGAAGAAAACCCTTCAATAAACTAACGGTAATAGCAAGCTAAACCCAAGAAACTCCTGATATCTGATGAAGAGTTAGGTCTAGGATAGTTTCTCACCTTCTCAGCTTTTAAGGATCAACTCTAATGCCATCTCCAAAAAAAATATGACCAAGGAAAGATGCCAAGCTTATCCAGAATTCACATTTATTGAATTTACCAAACAACTGGTGAGCTTTAAGAGTCTGAAGTACTATTCTGAGGTGATCTGCATGATCGTTTTTTCTATGGGAGTAACAAGAATGTCATCAATGAAGACTATGATTAATATGTCCAAGTATTGCTTGAACACTCAGTTCATCAAGTCCAAGAAGGCTGTTGGGGCATTTGTAAGACCAAAGACATGACCATAAATTCAAAGTGACCATAATAGGTTCGAAAAGCTATTTTTCGAATATCACATTCAGTGACCCTGAGCTGATGATAGCCTGATCTGAGGTCTATCTTGGAAAAGTATCTAGGACCCTGAAGTTAGTCAAACAAGTCATTGATTCTAGGAAGTAGGTATTTATTCTTCATTGTGACCTTGTTCAATTGATGGTAGTTAATACATATTCTGAGAGAACCATCTTTCTTATGCACGGATAGAACTGGTGCACCCCAAAGGGGAGATGCTGGGTCTGATGAATCCCTTATCTAGAAGATTCTTTAATTGTTCTTTTAAATTATTGAGTTTAGCTGGAGCCATTTTGTATGGCATAATAGATATGGGCTAAGTATCTGGGAGAAGGTCTATTTCGAAGTCGATTTCCCTTTTGGGAGGTACTTCGGGAAGATCTTCTGGAAATACATCTGAGAATTCATTTACTACTGGAACTGATTCAAGAGTTAAAGTTGTTGAGTTAGAGTCTTTGACTCATACAAAATAGTAAATACACTCTTTCAATATCATCTGTCTTGCTTTAAGGTACAAAACCAACTAACCACTAAGAGTTGTTCCATTCAAGGACTGGTTTATTTAGAAACTAAAAATAAACTATTCTATTTCTACTATCAACTGAGTCCCATCATGAATGGAGCCAATCCATACCGATAATGATATCAAAATCCATCATCTCTAACTCTACGAGATCATTTGTGGTAACTTTTTGAGATATTATGATCGGATAGTTCCTATATACCTGTCTGGCTACAATGGAAACACCTACTGGGGTAGACACTGAAAAGGGCTCTGCAATAGTTTCAGTAATGAGTCCAAAGTTGATGGCTATATATAGAGTTACAAAAGAAAGAGAAGCCCCAGGGTCTAGTAAAGCATAAACATATAAGTGAAAGACCTGCAACATACCAATAACTATGTCAGGAGAATTTTCCTGATCTTAGTGGGACTGAAGAGCATATAATCTATTTGGATGTTGACCACTAGTAGCACTAGAAATGACACCATGTTGAGTTGGGCAATTGAATGGAGCTGATGACTGATGGGACTGGCTCTGTTGGCATACATCCCTACCTTTCTGAGCAACTACCTGACACTCTCAAATTTGATGACTTGGCTTTCCACACCAAAAGCAAACATCACTACCCACTCTATACTCACTATAATGGTGTCTGCCATATTTCTAACATAGGGTATTTGTTCGAGCACTTCTAATACTGACCTGGGACTTAGATCCTGGTGCTCTATATCTATTGTCATTTCTAAATTTGGGTACTAGAGCACTGGCTGAAGATAGTGCTGGGAATGGAGACCTTTGGTGAAAGTAAGGACGGTTACCACCTTCTGACTTTGGCTGACTAAAATTAAAACTACCTGTCCTAGCTTTCTTATGTCCTCTCTCCAGCTTCTTAATCTTCTACTTCTCTATCTGTTGAGCATGTACCATTATCCTAGACAAATCCATCTCACTAATCAGCATTACAATCCTACACTCCTAGACCACATTATCAGATACTCTAGAACAAATTTACTTATCTTGGACCTATTATCAGCTACCACATGAGGAGCATATCTAGATAATGAGTAAACTTGAGGGAATACTCCCTCATGCTCATGCTGCCCTACCAATGTTAATGAACTCTAACACTTTGGCCTCCCTCAACTCCAATGGGAAGAATCTATCTAAGAAAGCTATGGCAAACTCTTCCCATTCTACAGGCCCTATATTTATACCCCTACAAACCTTTCACTTCTTAAACCAAGTCTAGGCTACATCCTAAAACTAGTATGCAACCAACTTAGCACTATGACTAGATGTCACCCCCATAGCATCTGTGACATTTTGAACCATATCTAAGAATTCCTATGGATCTTGTTCAAACTTAGATCCCATGAAACAAGAAGGATTCATTCTGGTGAAATCCCAAATTCTGGTTGCAACAGTATTGGCCACTGGGTTGGATGGAACAATAGCTGGCTGTTCATTCTGTGCTGCGATAAAGTTTACTAGAGTAGTAAACGCAACTCTAAATTTTGTGTGAGAGACATACTCATCCAGAGGATCTGCCTTGAAAGGCTGAGGGGCTGGATAGTTTCTTGTTCTTCTTCCGTTCTTCTTGGGAGGCATGTTTTGTATATGGAAAGAAGAAATGGATTAGACAGGGAGTTTAACTTAAGCTCATGTTTACTCATACGACATGAATATTGAAAGAAAGGAAACTTTTCCTAAACGCCTTGTAGCCTCTCGTCTATATGTGTGGTGCACTACATACCCATGCAGAAGACTCTACTTGATGAGACTTTCAGACTTCCTAAGACACTTTAAAAACTTAGGCTTTAATACTAAGTTTGTAATGCCCTGAGAGTACACCCTGGGCATCACATGGTGCTTACAGTCCCGAGGGACCACAAGCTAACCCCATGAGCTGGAACCTGTTCTGAGCATTGAATAATAGTATCATAATTGCGGAAAACATCTAATTTTTCCATAAGTTTTTATCACTAAATCAATACTAAAATATTAATCAATAGAAAAAACTGATTGAATCTGATAAAATACTGATAAACTAACATGTCAACTGAAAATCCAAATACTAAATAACTGACTCTAATGTCTGAAAAGCCTCTAAAATTGACTGACTGGATATAAATTGATGGGATAGGACCCCAACTATCTTTTCTAACTACTGAAATAGAGATATGAAGTAAAATAATTTGTCCTTGAATGATGAGGATTCACAACTACTATTGTACTACTGATAGCCTGAGGAGTGAGGTCTAAGCATGGTCTGGGAAATGAGCATTAGCACTTATGATATGATACATAATAGCGTAAAAGAAAGGTATGTGATCAGTACTTTGAATTTATTGGTATGCTAAATGAGGTAGGCTGATATGCATGGTTTTATGAATAGAACTAATAATTAACTGAATATGCATATAAATATGGAGTACTGAGTAGAGAACATAGAATCGGTTGATACAAAAAATTTAGAGAATCTATAAATACTGAGTACACATAAAATTCAATAAATACTGAAGATACGTGAAAATATATTGACACTAGGGATGCATGACCAAGCATATAACATGGACTAAGTAAAATTTGTAAACTGAAATACTAAAAATTACTAATATTTATATGCTTTAGTCAAGCAACTCTAAGACTGTATAACTGAACTGAGACTGTAACTGAGACTATATCTAAGACTGTGGGAGGTATCATCTAACCGATATTCCCCAATTTGTGCTAATCGCGGTACAACCTGTAATCCTAGTTGGAAGGGTGTTAATACCATGCCATGGGTACTAACGATGGTTGTGTGGATCCACTAAACTGATATAATGTCCAAAGGACAAAGGGTGTCAAGCCTGAACTGACGGGTGAGCCCTGCAAGATAGTCAAGCGTAATCTGACGGGTGACTTCTCATACCCTATGTTGGATATGTAGTTTTGGAGTATAGAGACTAATACTAATGACTCTGCCTATCTGATGGGGAATACGTCATCACTACACTTGCTTGATGCTAAATCTTACTCTCAATTGAAAGACACTAAAATACTAGACTGTTCTGAGTTCATCTGACTTGTAACTGACTATTCTGATAATGCTTATAGTATGTTCTGAAGACTATTCTGTAATGTACTGATCCTAGACTAAGTAAATAGCTATGTATTTTGGGTATTCAATATCCCCAGGACTTAAAATTATAATAGTAAAATGACACTAAAGCTTGAAGGAAAAAACATGAAGGCCTTTATTTAAATCAATCACTCTTGTAGGCATTTTATCAAACACTTGTAGTTCAGGGTCTAAAACAATAATAGGAATGCCATGGAACTTATAAAAATAGCATGAATTCAACATAATTGTAATAAATCATGGTTTAATCCAATAAAAAATAACATTAAAACATGGAGAGTTGAATAGTAATAATAATTTCATGTTAACATGGTATACAATCAATAATGCATGGAGATTCATCGATGAAATCATAATTTAAAACATAATAACTTGAAAAGATTATAACTTGGTGATTAAAATGGGTTACTTGGGCTCCATGGATGAACATCAAACATACCTGGGATAATGAATTTCTTAAAGTTCTGGGTGATTTCTTGATGATTGATCTTGAATTTGATAGCTAGGGTTTCTTATTCTTGGAAAAATAGATCTTTAATTTGAGAGGAATTTCAATAATGAATGATTATTTAGGTCAATTGGGGCTAAATTTTGTGTTTTAGGATGAGTTTAGGACTTAGAAAAAATACCCAATTACCCTTAAATGGATTTAAAATGTAAGCTGAAAACTGACCATCCCAATTTTTGGCCTTGGCGCGATGTGCCACTATCGCACCCAAGATAATGGAAATTGACAATTTGGACTTGGATGAATACCGTGACATGGAGCTATCGTGGTAAGCCTTTGGAATGAAAATTTGGCTACCTCCGCGAAGCGCCACCATCGCGGAGGCCCACTGGAATTGCCAAACTAGAAATTGGCCTACTCCATGATACGCCAACATTGCGGAGTGACACTGGAAATTGACAATTGTCATTTGTACTATCTCCATGATGTGATAAGCGTTAAAATGATGATATTTAACGATTGAAAATTAAAATCACCATAACTTGTTATGCAGTTATAGGATTTGGACAAATTTTATATCGTTGGAAAGCTAATTGAATTTCCTACACAATGGAAGGCTATAAACTGAAAAATAATAAGTGTTTGGAAAATTTTATGTATAAATACTCATTTATTGGGATTTAAATTATGCTAGAGAAATACGGGGTGTTACAATTAGAGAGATAATCTGCAAGCTGATTTCCTTCCCTCATAATATATTGATACTGTACTTACTACTCAGTAGATTCCATATCTTCTCTAAATAATCAAGAACATTCCAAGGACAATTCCATTCTCTTATTAACACTTTAGTGGGCAAGGGTGAGGCCCCCGTGCATGCAGCTAGGGCCTTAGCCAGGGACTGAGGTTGAAGTTTACCTAGAGGTAGAGGTTGGGCATGAGCAACAACACCAACTTAGGGTCGGGATAGAGTGACATAACCTGATCTACTAGTTGAGATAGAGGATCTACCATCTTAAGTAGTGGGTGCCGGCTACCCTTGAATCAAATTTACCTTGAGAAATATGGTTGGTGTTGATATTTGTCCGATTTGGGAAGGCAATGCACTTGTGTGATGGCTTTCATCCCTTGTGATGTATGCATCATTGTTGTGTGATGTGTAGATGGGCACCCTATGGATGCTTATTCATTTAATAGCTGATGCTTGGATAGGTTTTAATTGTGTTCTCTTTGTCATGAGTGTATAACATGTGCAATATACACAAATGTCCTTTTGAGTGCAAAATGTAACAAATATTCTAGAGTTAGAGAGTTGCAAGTTGTGCGATCTCATTCGTAATGCACAACTCATGTAGCATATGCACAACTATCTCTCATTATCATATAACAACAAAGTTCTTAGGATTGAGCATTGCTAAACTATGTGATACACACAATAGCTTGCATAAATGTTGTTGTATTCGCATTACACTTGTGTAATACCCTTGAAAGATTTTGCTTAAGCTATTGTTAGAGTTTATTTATGTCTGATAACCCGTACTTGATTTTACACTACTCATGTAAATATGGCTCCCAGAAAGACTATCATTGAATATCTCTTCCTCCAAAGATCCAACCCCCACCAAATTTCAACAAGACAAAAAGGGTGCTAGCTCATTATATGCAAATCTAGTTAGTGGTTCTAGAAAAAATTTAAAAGTAACTGCAGGGCTAGAATATCTAGGGAAACTACTTAAAGATGAGCCAGGACATGTGATTGGTGAGTTTGAGGATGAAGGGGGTTCATACACCTATATTGACTGAACCACATCTTCTAAACATGAACATGAGGGGTCTCGTACTCCTATTTATAATCCAGTCCCAAGTATCCAAGTACTCTAAACTAAAAGAAAGCGAGTCTAAAAATAGAAAATAATGGCAACCACTCCTATCTCTAAGGGTATCCCCCGATTACTTAACATGTGCAAATTGTTTCTAGATATAACATCTTAGAAGAATAGGTGTTGTTGTTGAAAGGATTAATTTACATGTATTTAGACATTCGGGCCATGGTTTCGTATCATGATTTTAAAAATTTTACAGAACTATTTCTAAGTTATAATGCTATGTGAATGAAAGATTTTTATGAGCCATATGCATTGTAGCTATCATTAAAAAGAAATAGAGGTTAATTTTAAGTAGTAAAGACATGATATTTCAACTATTGTTATTAACCACTACAACTCTACCATATTAGAAGATGAATTGGACATTCATCAAGTGTGGCTTAATTCTTTACTATGTGACATGACACCCTCGTTGATCAAGCATTAGGGCACTATTAAAAATAAGGATTTGAATATTAAGGCATGATTTTAGTTTGGGTCTTTGAATAGAAGTACAATTCCTTCTTAGAATGAGTCAAAGATTTGTTAAGAAAAAATGTTGCTAATCTAATGCAATATGAAACAATCATGGAAAAACTTGGGGATGGTTATTCAATTATAAATTGCAAACAGGGCCTAATAAGGGCAATCATCTTATCCATTCCCTTGTCTAATCTCACAGATGTGTGAATGAGCTAAAGTATCTAAAAATTTTGACACTAATATGGTGACTCTAGCTGAAATCACTTCTGATATGTTAAGGATCTCGGAAAACATTTATCGTGATTGTGAAAATAACAAAACTCAGGTGGAGAATCCAATTTCAATGTCTCCTATGGCCTAGTGGTAGTCAGTTACACCTAGAGCTAACTCGACCTCATCTACCCCAGTGCCACCCCAACTGCTACATCAGTCCCTCTTAGTAATTCAGTTGCACCTACTTCAGCAATAGATTTCATAACATTACTTTCTAGTGCTCCAGCATCAAGTTAGTAAGATTCCTTACTCAGGTTATGTTGTTGAGGATAGGTGATTTGTTAAAAGCAGTTGACTCTAGGATGACCCTTTTACTAGACTAAATTCCAGAGTTGATTTACTTGTCATTCGTAATTATTAGAAGGACACGAATGAGAAGAAGTAGACTTTGTAGTCATATGGTGATAGGTTCAATAAGATGATCGAGAAATCTGATAAGAGAGACCTTAAAGAGAAAGAAGAAGGTGGCATACCTAGTGGTAATGGTGGGGCTACCATTTGTGTCGATCTTGCTATATTGAGAGTATAGACAAATTAGGTATGACCTACAATATTTGACAGTATGTTTATAGAGATACCTTCAACTACTCCACCAGTTGTTGTTTAATCGGTTGCACCTCAGGTTTCCCTATAAATTGTTGAGCAAGTCCTAGAGAGGACTTCACTTGATTCAAATGATATTGATGATGCTTCTGTGACATTAGAGGAGGAGATCATAGGGGAGGCACTTAATGAACATAGGGGTAAGGCTATAGATAGCATAGGACATTAGGACTTTAAGGAGCTTTAAGACATTAAAGATGTCCAAGTCATAATTTCTCTGAAGCATTCAAGGATAGATATTAATAAAGAGAGGCCCACAACTCCAAACAAGTTGAGAAGACATTTGATGTGATTGGACCAAGGCTTCTCTAAAATGGCACTACCTAGCTTAGACCAAGACAACGGTTCTCATATTAAGGATTTTTCATTGGAACAGACTCCTACTCTTTCTTAGACACAAATGAGGCACCCGAATCTTTATTCTTCTTTCTCTTACCTCTCTCTTTAATTTTTTTGAGGATATAGAATATTTATATTAGGGGTGAGGCTGTTCATTTGGATTTTGATTTTGGTTTATATTATTCAGTTATTTAGACTATGTTGTGTCCGTGTGTTTTGACATACTTTTAATTACATTGCTTTATTTTTCTTTATCTCATTCTTAGTTTTATTTTTATTTTTCATTTTAAGTTTAAATTTCTTAGGATCATATTTAGTTTTGGGCTCGGGTGACACATGTTTGTCACGACTTGATTTCCTAAGGTCATGATGGCGCGTACCATAACCCACCAATAGGAAAGCCAACTCGTATTCCAGAACTGCTAGTAATGGACTACTCAATAATATAAGGAAAAGAATACAGAATATATGAAATAAAGATCAATACATAGAAGAATCCCAAAATCCAATGGTACCAGTACAAGAGCTTCTAATATAAAAAGAGAAAAAGAGTGAAATATCAAGAGATATACACTGGTACAACTTATCTCCGAATACAACTTAGAGACTAGTCTAATCATAAGAGAGAGATAAGTAATGCTCCTAATGTCAGGAGTTTACTCTAGGTTTTTGAACCAGGGCTGCTCCATATGATGCACACATTAATATCGATAACCCGTACTATGATCAGCAGGATGTATAAGTATAGTATGAGTAATAAATGAATGGTACTCAATAGGCTGCTACCAATTGAGCTCCAAAGATAAAACAAATATATACAACATATAAATAAAATAGAAAGTATACCCAAAAGTCCAAAAATCATATGAAAAGTCAATGAGATAATAAAGAACAACAATCCTATTCATGTCCAAGAGTCTAAGATAATAAAACTAAGGAAGTATTAGGGTGAAATATCTTATTCCAGCTACATTCAATATACGTCAATGCTATACCGTATATCCAAGGTTAATATACGAATAAAAAGAGAAAGAAAAATATATATAGTAATATACAAGGCGAAGAAATGATTATACAACATGAACAACGAAGGAAGGGATATATGGTAGTATCATATCTTTATATAGATAGATAGATATAGGTATATATACATATAAACACGAGGTCATCTCAAAGAATAGCCTATATCATCATATTCTAATTTTGATACCTCATTACAATGGAATCTAGATTTAAATACTATCATACTCAGGGTTTCTAATCCACAAGGCTAGACATGAAATAATTGTGCGTAATAATGCCATCATAAGATAGGAGAGGCCTAAGACATACCTCAAATCCTGATACCGTACCAAAGACCAATCTTTCATGAGCTAGCAATAATAATGATCATAACAATGATAACCACAATATCAATAACTACGAGATTAACGGGCTACTCTAGACAACCAAATACCTATCCGAGCCAATGCGTACCCCCACCGCACCAGGCTCAGAAGGTTCAATCAATATAAAACAACACAAGACATATTCTTCACCCATATCTATGGAATCATCCCATGTAGGCTCATAGATATAGGTGCATACTGGTGATAGGCAATACACATGCCAGAATGAATGTAAAGTACACAATCAATGTCACAAATCATCATAACTGTCCTCATTAGGACCATCATCATCGTAATCAACCTCCTTACTTGTAAGGAATAAACATATCATAAGTATATCCTCTGACCTTGTCGGGTATCAACATCATCACAATAGTATCCTACGGTCTTTTCGAGTATCAATGTCATCATAATAGTATCCTTCAGCCATGCCGAGTATTAATATCATCACAATAGTATCATCCGACCTTGCCGGGTATCAATATAATCATAATAGTATCCTTCGGCCTTATCGAGTATCAATATCATCACAATAGTATTCTTCGGTTTTGACAGGTATCAATATCATCATATTAGTATCCTCCGGCCTTGCCAGTTATCAATATCATCAAATTACCATTAATGAATATGATACACTAAAATAATCATAAATATACACATATCACCAGAGAATATATATCTAGTCATTACTTCCCAACTGTTCATTATTAGTTAACCAAAACTTATTATGATAGAATCACTAGTTTACTAGTCATGACATAACCTCACGTTATTAGCCGAAACATTATCCTTCACATATTCCTTACTCATGGAATAACAACTAACCATTATTTATTAATTATCCAACATCTATAATCTAGTCAAGGTTCATTACTAGACCAAAACTGCTATTTATCCACCATTCATTACTTTCAACTAATCATCCTATATCCGTTAATAATTACTAGGCAACACCTTACTACTTGTTTCCTAACCATCTTTTATTAACTGACACCATTCTTTAACTAACCATAGTTAGCTACCATGTTTCAACTAAGCAAGTTTCATAAACTCATACATTCAATTCCTAGCCATCAAGCATTATAGCCACCTAAAAGACATCTAGCCACCACTTAGCTTAACCCTTAATCTGGAAGAATAGTCATAAGATCATATTTCAACTAGAATCACATCAATTACATATATAATAATCATGAATGTACCAAATCTATATATGCCATCACTAGTATTCTATCAGCGGAATAGTATGCGTCATACCACATCTTCCTCCGTCCTATACTAGAGAGATGTGTATACAAACATATAAATATTGATACTCATAAACTGTAATCATATCATTTATCATGATAAACACTTCTCAGCTATTGAATCAATATCATAACACGACCCTTGGTCCATTAATTTATCCGAAATAATAAAACATCATAATCACATCCTTAGGACCATAAACATATGTAGGACTTATATAAATAATAAAATTTAGAAGCCATAGCATATCTCTAATCATGTCACTATAGGGTACATATCACTTATATGAGGCATAATAATAATAAGCATGTAATCATCTGTAGGATATCATATATCAATAGGTCATACATCATGACTATGAGAAATATCACTTCTCTAGGCCAATTTAAATATCTAAGAGGAACATCATCTCTATAAGTTTAACAATTATGACAAAAGGAAATAGCAGATCTATAGTCCAATCATCAAGTCTAAGAGGAAATAACATCACTATAGGCCAATCATCAAGTTTAACACGAAATACCATCTCTATAGGACATATAACGTATCAAGGAGGAATAACATCTCTAAACACCCAATATCACTTCTGAAAGGAGTATCATAACCATAACTAAAAATCCACAATTCGGGAACATCAATACAAGTTACCAAGTTATGAAGTAATCTTATTCTAAGGTTTACTAGCCTTATCTATGTCTAACATCCGTAACTAAGTCCACAAGACTTAATAGAAGCTTAGACCTAAGTGGGTCGACCGATCCCACTTCTAATCCACAATTTCCATAATTAGGCACACTATGCCCCAAATTAGACTAAGGTGTCCAGTTCATCTTATATATGTAAAGTAAGCCATAGTCAAGCCTAAAATCATACTATCCCAAAAAGGCTAAACATAAAAATCATGCTTCAAATTCTAAAACCATTGTAATGCCTTGGGAGCACACCCTGGATGCCACACGATGCTAGAAATCATAAATGATCCCAAGCTAACGTATGGACAGGCATACTATTAAAAAACCAAGTTATTATACATTAAAAAACAAGTTCTGCTATGCGGAAACATAATAATATTGAAAATCTAAAATAGTATGTAACAGATAAAGTTTTACAATCTGGTAAATCTAAGAAAAGAACTAAATTTACATGACTGACTTTGATGGACATCTATGAAGCCTCTACTATACTGACTATAGATAGCTGGGACATGCCTCCAACTACCAGTAATCAAAACATATGAAAATAAATGAACAATACATGAACTAAAACTGTCTAGAGTTCCCGCAGCAAGAGAACTCATCACCCATTGCTGGAAACTAAAACTGTCTGATCATGATGTTCGAGCTACAAAGGGTACCTATATTAGGAAACAATGTAGCCACATAGATGTATATGTAGATCAATACTTTTGGAATGTACTAAGTAAGCGGGAGTAGTTAAACCATTAAAATTACATAAATTTCAATATTAGAAACATTGATTAAGGATTTAACATATGAAAAACACCATTCAAACATATCAAGGCAATTTTAATGAAAACCATTTGTAAACATGATACATAACTGAATTTCATGGATATAATTCATATTAACATATAAGATCATAAATTTAAACATGATAATGGGTTTTTGGGCTCCATGGGTGAAAAGGGACCCATGGATGAACTCCCACATACCTTAATTAGATTGATTCTTGAAGAAATCATGAATTTAATATAGAAAGCTTGACTTTGAAATCCTTGGAGATAATCTTGAAAGCTATTTTGGAATTCTTGAACTAGAGAACTTAAATTCTTGTTCATATTGAGGAGATTTTAATGGAGTATTGAAGTTCTTGGATGGAGGTTAGGATTTGTTCTTCAGAAAGAGAGTCTTTCTTGGAGAGAAATTATGAGTAAAGGGGCAAATAATGGTCCTTGGAGGATTTAATTTAGTGTTATGGATGGATTTGGGTGAGGGGAATTAATTAAAGTGACCCTAGACCCTTTAAGAACTGAAGTAGCATGTGAAATAGTTCCACATCATATCGGAAATCACGTTGGGGACAACAATGCATCTTGTCACTCATTGCATTGGGGATACCAATGCATCGCACCCCAATAGCATCAATTTACTGCCTCACGCAAAAAATGCAATAACTTTTCATTCGAATATAGAATTAAGGTAAAATTTATATGATTGGAAAGATGACTCAATTATCTACAATTTGGTGGGACTTGAGCTGTAAAATTCTATGTATATAAAAAGTTATATGAATCCAAAGTATACCCTAATAGAATTAGATACCAAACTTTGGACGAATAAAAAGCTCTTAGCTCAACTTTGTTCTAAGTCATTCTTATGAACATTTTTCACCTCGAAAGCACAAAAAACACGAGGATAAAGATCAAGAAACTTATATTCACATGGGAATCATTTGTATTATAGCTTATACACATAGGAAGGATGGTTAAAAGATGAGCCCAAAAATACAGGATCTTATATTATCTCCCCCTTGGGAACATTTTTCCTCGAATGAGATTGGTTAGACAGAGGGTACTATATGAAGGTAACTGAGATCATATTCTGAAAATATATAACTAAAAACATGATCATAACTAATTTTGAAACATGATACATGAACTGAAAATTATAAACTGAACTTATTTCATGAATACATGCAATGGCATGAGAATGATTATAAGGATGAGATAGAAATGAGAGAGTCAACTAATGAGTAACCATTACTTCAAGCCAGATCTTATTTCATGAATTAAAAAATGAAACATTTAAGACATGAATACTCAGGATATTACAATACATCTCCCCCTTGGGATACTTTATCCACCAAATGATACTAACTTGGCTGAAATACTAAGGAAAGACTAAGATGATGCAAGGGACACTTACAATCTAAATCATGATTAAATATACAGAATCTGAGATTGATGCGATGTATGAACTAAGCTAAACTCAAAAATTACATGGATGCAAACAAACTACCTATTGGAATATCCATTTTCATAAGATTACGGATAGTATGACTAGGTGGAAAGATGGAAAACCCATAGGAACTTGTCTGTCTGGCTGCTAGACTGGATTGCTGGCTATACGGACTGAATTAAACTAAAAGATTATACTCAACTATACATTCCACTTCAAAACTGCACTACACTTGAGGCTACTTAAAATATTCACATGGGCACTGATAACTCTATCAACTGAAGTCTGAGATGAACTGATTCTCTCACTATGTTCGAGCCTACTTAAACCTATAAAGTTCACACATAAAACTGCAATACTAGTCTTAACCATGAAAACAAAGAACATTTACTCTCTCCATCTAAATAATTGTTCATCATCACTCTCTTAATATTAAAGAGAGGTCACTGAAATATTAGAACATAAGGACCTGAAGCATGAAAGGATAACTATCCAGAACTTGACACTTTACTGAGGCGTGAGATATAAGGTATCAAAAGCATGAATTCATTGAAGATAAATTGAGGGAATACATAAGATAAACTTAATTTTGAAGATAATTAGGAGTGTAGCATAAGTACTTGGAACTGAACATTCTATAAAGAATGGGTACATAAGTCATGATATGCATGACCTGAGTTTGGAGTTCATGATTTCATGGAACATAATTCGTACTGCTGAGTGAACTGGAACTCCTTAAACTAAGAACTGGAAGCATACAAGATTTTCTATTAAGCGCATGAATATGAGCTGTAATGATAGAGCTAACATTCAAGGCATGAGTAGATGTCGCGAAGACCAAAAATCTTTGTACTTCAATAAGAATGGGTTAGGAATCATCCTCCCTTACTTCTTTTCTACACATACTGGCATCACTACTAAGATCTAAGAGCCTGACTTGGTTACTTATTCTATCATCTCCCCCTTAGCTTAAATCTATCGTTCTAAGTCCATGGGACCCTTTTTATAACTCTAAACTAAACTATCTAAACTATATTAATCTAAAGACTGATATAACAGTACACATAAACTAAACTCACACTGAAAAACTGCACCTCAAAGTATAAAACCCACTGCTAATACTTCCTTTTGAAATACAACTCTTAACATTCTATAGGCCATAGGTTAGCTCGTAAGAATGTTACATACTACATTACTATCTTCATTCACACTTAGCAACTCAAGGATATTATCTAAGAACCCACACCTTAAAAACTTAGAAATACTATAATCCCATATCACCGTAGGTACACCTCTAGATCATACACACATCATCATACTTAATTTCAAATCAATTAACGTAAATTCTTGCATACACTATTCAAGCACACTGATTTACTTTCATACAATTAGTCCCATGGATACATAATCTATTTAATCCAGATAACACTATCCCAACTCTACTACTACTAAACTTTTGGGTTCATGCTTCTGAATCTAGACTATATGCTGTCAGTGGATTCTGAGGAGGGATCTGAAAAACATCTGGCGTGAATGGATTAACGTGAAAATTTGTGTAAGTTCCTCAAAGAATACTTCTACTGCATAATTTAGGACATAAAAGAAGGGAAACATTTCCTAAATATCTTGTAGTATCTCAAATAAAAGTATAGACGTCTCTGTATAATTCCACAAGACACTAATAGACACGACTTCACATACACCCTAGGATTCATAAACTCTGGGCTCTGATACAAAGTTTGTAACGCTTAGGGAGTACACCCTGGATGCCACATGGTTCTAGAAACCACAAGTGATCACAAAATAACCCATTAATTGGCATACAGTTAAGCAACTTTGTTTAATACATTAAATAAAAGTTCTGTTGTGCGAAAACATAATCATACTAAAAATCTAAAATAGTATGTAACTGATAAAGTTTTACAATCGGATAAATCTGAAGAAAGAACAAAATTTATATATGACTGACTCTTACTGGCATCTATGAAGCCTCTACTATACTAACTATAGATATCTGGGACATGCCTCCAACTACCTCTAATCAATACATATGAAAATAATAGAACTGTACATGAACTAAAATTGTGCAGAGTTTTCAAAATAATAGAACTCAACACCTATTTGCTGGAAACTGCAACTATTTGATCATGATGTGCAGGCTACAAATGGTACCTATATTATTAAACAATGTATCCACATAGACATATTTATGGATTTGTACTTATGGAATATACTGAGTAAGCAAGGGTTAATGCAATAAGTAAAAATAATTATATATATGAAATCTTAAAGCATGCATGCTAAGTGTGAGTAGACACACCAATTGGCTAGAGTAAATTGAAAGTTGAAAACATCTTAAAACATAAGTAACAAACATAATCTAATAGGATGGTGAATCACTACACTTAGTTTTTTAAAACTTACCTTTTATAATATAAGTAGAACCAAAGCTGGGATACGGTAAAACATTAATATGTGAACATTTGAAAACTAACCTATATGTACTGAATTGATCTGATTAACTAAATAACTAATGCCTTAGTGACGAGATGAGTGAAATCTAACAAAAAGGATAACTAGCGCCTATACACTGAGTAGCTGATATAAGAATACAAGCTATTGATATCTGAACACTGAATATCAGATAACTGAATGCTAATAATGTAACACTAAACTGAATTTAATCTGAATAAATAAACTAAAATAGTGGAGTATTGTGCTTATGAGATGAGGACTAACTGAACAACATGAGATGACTAAGCATGAGTGCGTGAAAACTGTAATATATGTGAATGCATGACCAAGCATAAAAATATAATTCTAACATAGTCTATAAACTGAGTTACTAAAATACTAATAACTCAATAACTGATGACTGTATGCTATGGTCTAAAAAACCTGAAATAGAACACTGAACTGAGACTGTGAGAGGTAACATCTAACTGACATGGTGCAATCTGAGCTAATTAGGGTCTAGCCTGTAACTCCAGTTGGAAGGGAGTCAGTACTGTGCCATGGGTACTAACAATAGCTATGTGGATCCACTAAAGTGAAGTCCCGAACGACTAAAGAGTCACCTTCTACTAGCAGGTGCTCTAGTGAGATATGTGTCAACCCTCAACTGGCAGGTTAAAATCTCAAATCTATGCTGGCTACCTAGTTCAGATAGTGCTCATTAAGGTAACAACAACTTAGAAATAAACTAATCCTCATGGTTTCACTGAAATCATTCCAACGATACTAAAAACTAGGCAAACAACTAAATTTTTGGAATTCATAACCCCCCAAGACTCGATAACTATAACAATAGGACCACATGAAAACTTTGAAACCATAGAAGGGAATCATTGTTTAACATTCAACACTTGAGCATTTCTTTAAACACATGGGGTCCATAAACTTATGCATAGGAATGATCAAGCATACAAAAATATTATGGTTACACAAATCAATTCACAACTTAGGGATTTGATAAGAAGATCATAACATTAAAAATATGTATTGGCTCATTCTACTTAAAAGCACATATACTCTTAACTTGAAATCAAAGATATTCTTGGCTTATCCCATCATACTTAAATTCAAATAAAATAACTTAAATTCTTGCATACACTGCTCAAGCCTACTGATTTACTTTCTTACAACTAGACCCATGGACACATAATCTTTTTAATCCAGAGAACACAATCCCAACTCTACTATTGCTAAACTTCTGGGTTTATGCTTCGAACTCAAGATCATATGCTGTCAAAGGATTCTAAGGAGGGATCTAAAAATATATCTGGCATGAAGAGATTAAGGTGAGAATCTATACAAGTTCCTTAGAGAACACTTCTACTGCAAGATTTGAGACTTAAAAGAAGGGAAACATTTCCTAAATACCCTATCGCCTCTCAAAGAAAAGTACAGATGTCTACGTATCATTCTGCAAGACTCTACTAGACATGACTTCATAGACACCCCAGGAAACTTGAACTCTAGGCTCTGATATAAATTTTGTGATGCCCCGACAGTATACCCTGGATGCCACACAGCGCTAGGAATCATAAGTGATCCCAATCTAACCCATAAAATGGCATACTGTGAAGAAACTGAGTTATAATATAATAAATAACAATTCTACTATGCAGAAACATAATCATCCTAAAAATCTAAAATAGTATGTAACTGACAAAGTTTTACAATCTGATATATCTATGGAAAGAACTGAATTTATATGACTGACTTTGACTGACATATATGAAGCCTCTACTATACTGACTATAGATAACTCGGACATGCCTCAAACTACAACTAAACAATACATCTGAAAATAATTAAATTGTACATGAATAAAAATTGTCAGTAGTTTCCAAGATAAGAGAACTCATCAACAGCAGGGTAGAAACTGCAACCGTCTGATCATGATATACGGGCTCCAAATGGTACCTACATTATGAAACAATGTAGTCATCCAAACGTATATGTGGATTTGTACTTATGGAATGTACTTAGTAAGAAGGGATGATTGTAATAAGAAAAACTTATTATATATATGAAATCTTAAAGCAAGCATGCTAAGTATGAGTAGACACACTAATAGGATGGAGTCAACTAAAAGCTGAAAACATCTTAAAACATGAGTAATAAGCATAATCTGATAAGATGGTGAATCACCATCCTTAGTTTCTTAAAATTTTCTTAAATCAATACATTTTTAGACATGATACATAATCGAAGTTCATGCAATTTCATGGATATAATTCATGTTAACATTTAAAGATCATAACTTTTAACTAAAAAATAGGTTTTTGGGCTCCATGGGTGAAAGAGGACCCATAGATGAATACCCATATACCTTATTTAGATGGATTCTTGGAGAAATCATGAATTTGATATAGAAAGATTGACTTTGAAACCCTTGGAGATGATCTTGAGAGCTTTTATTAAATTCTTAAACTAGAGAACTTAAATTCTTGTTCATCATGAGGAGATTGTAATGGAGTATTAAAGTTTTTGGATTGAGGTTAAGGTTTGTTCTTGAGAGAGAGAGAGGCTTTATTGGTGAGAAATTATGAGTGAAGAGGCAGATAATGGTCCTTGGAGGCTTTAATTTGGTGTGATGGATGAATTTGGGTGAGGGAAAATCACCAAAGTGACCCTAGACCCTATCGAAACTGAAGCAGCTTATGAAATAGCTGCATATTGCGTCAGATATTACATTAGGGACAGAAATGCATCGCGTCACTCATCACATCCGGGAGACTGGCACAGCTCACCCCAATCACGTCAACTTATTGCCTCACACAGAAAATGCCATAACTTTTCACTCGAGTATCGAATTAAGGAAAAAATTAGTATCATTGGAAAGATGACTCAATTATCTACAATTTGGTGGGTCATGAGCTAAAAAATTGTACGTATATAAAAATTTAAACACGTTCAAAGTAGACCCTTGTAGAATCAAATACAAAACTTTCGATGAATAAAAGGCACTTAGGTCAACTTTCTTTTAAGTGATTCTTATGAATATTTTCTACCTCGAAAGAATATCAAACACAAGTATAAAGAATATGAAACTTATATTCACATAGGAATAATTTAGATTATAGCTTATACATGTAGGAACGATGGTTCAAAGACTAGCCCAAAAATGCGGGGTCTTACATTATCTCCTCCTTGGGAATATTCTTTCTCAAATGAGACTGGTTAGATTGAGAGTACTGTACGAAGGTAACTGAGATCATATTCTGAACATGCATAACTAAAAAAATAATAGCATAACTAATTTACATGAACTGAACTGATTTCTTGAATATACGCAATGACATGAGAATGATTATTAGGCTGAGATAGAAATAAGAGAATCAACAGATGAGTAACCGTTACTTCAATATGGATTTTATTTTGAGAAGAAAAAAATTAAAGGTTTAGGAAATAAATACTTGAGGTATTACAATACATAACCCCCTTGGGATACTTCATCCCCTGAATGATACTGACTTGGCTGAAACACTAAGAAAAGATTCAGATGATGCACGGGACACTTGTGGTCTGAATTGTAACTCAGTAGTACAAATTTGAGACTGATACATGATGCATGGACTGATCTGAACTCAAAAATTAGATGGATGAGAACAACCTACCTATTGGAATGGTCATATTCAGGAGATTACGGATAGTATGACTAGATGGAAAGATGTAAAACCCATAGGAACTTATCTGTTTGACTTGTAGACTGGGTTACTGGCTATATGGACTGAATTATACTGAAAGCTTATACTCAACTATACATTGCACTTCAATACTGCACTACACTTGAGGATACTTAAAATATTCACATGGGCATTACTAACTCTATCTACTGAAGTCTGAGCTGAACTGAATTCTTTTACTATGTTTAAGCCTACTTGAACCTAGAAAGTGCACACATAACACTGCAATACTATTCTTAACCATGAAAACAATGAACACTTACTCTCTCCGATCTAAATAATTATTCGAGATCACTATCTTAATATTAAAGAGAGGTCACTACAAGAATAGATCATAAGGACCTGAAGCATAAAAGAATAACTATGCATAACTTGATACTCTACTGAGGTCTACGGTATAAGGTATCAAAAGCATGAATTAATCAAAGAGAGATAAACTGTGGGAATACATGGCATAAACTAAATTTTGCTAATTATTATAAATGTAGCATGAGTACATCGAACTAAACCTTCTGTAAAGCATGGGTACATAAGTCATGATCTGCATGACCCAAATTTGGAGTTCATGATTTCATGGAACATGATTCGTACTGGTGAGTGAATTGGAACTCCTCATATTAGGAGCTAGAAGTGTACATGATTTTCTATAAAGCACATGAATATGAGCTATGATGATGGAGCTGACATATAAGGCATGAGTAGATGTCGTGGAGACCGAAAAGCTTTGTACTTAGATAAAATGGTTTTGGTATCATACCCCCTTACTATTTTTCTACACATATTGGAATTGCTACTAGGATCTAAAATCCTGAGTTGGTTACTTTTACTATCATCTCGTCGTTAGCTAAAAGCCATTATCTAAGTCTATGGGATGATTTTATAACTCTAAACTGAACTGCAACTACATTACTATAGGGCTTGATATAGCTATACACATAAACTAAACTCACCCTGAAAGACTGCATCTGAAAGAATAAAATCCACTACTAATACTTCTATCTGAAATACAACTCTTAACTTTCTGTAGCCCATAACTTAGCTGGTAAGAGTTTTTCATACTACATTACTAGCTTTATTCACACTTAGCAACTCAAGGATACTATCTAAGAACCCACACTTTAAAAACGTAGAAATAATACAATCCCATATCACATTGGGTACACCTCTAAATCATACACAGATCATCATACTTAATTTCAAATAAATAAAGTAAAATTCTCATATACACTGTTCAAGCTTACTGATTTACATTCATACATCTAGCCCCATGGATACATAATCTATATAATCGAGATAACACTATCCTAACTCTACTACTGCTAAATTCTAGAATCATGCTTCTAACTCTATACCATATGCTATCAAAGAATTATGGGGAAGGATCTAAAAACACATCTAGCATAAATGGATTAACATGAGAATCTACATAAGTTCTTTAGAGAACACTTCTACTACACGATTTGAGAAATAAAAGTAGGAAAATATTTCCTAAATGCCCTGTATCCTATCAAAGAAAAGTATAGACGTCTCTATACTATTTCATAAAACTCTACAAGACACAACTTCATGGACACCATAGAACATTTGAACTTTGGGCTCTGATACAAAGTTTGTAATGCCTCAGGATTACACCCTTGACGTCACATGGTCTAGGAACCATAAGTGATCCCAAGCTAACCCATGATCTGGCATGCTGTTAAGGAACTGAGTTATAATACATTAAATAACAAGTTCAACTATGAGGAAACATAATCATACCAAAAATGTGAAATAGTATGTAACTAATAAAGTTTTATAATCTGATAAGTCTGAGGAAAAAATTGAATTTACATGACTGACTCAAACTGACATCTATGAAGCCTCTACTATACTGATTATATATAGCTGGGATATTTCTCCAACTACCACTAATAAATACATATGAAAATAAATGAATTGTATATGACCTAAAATAGTTTGGAGTTCCCAAAACAAGAGAACTCATCACCTGCTAGTTGGAAACTGCAACTATCTGATCATGATATACAAGCTACAAATAGTACCTATATTATGAAATAATATAGCCATATAGACTTATGTATGGATCAGTACTTCTGACATGTACTGAGTAAGTGGGGGTAAATGCAATAAGTAAAACTGATTGTATATATGAAATCTTAAAGCATGAATGCTAAATAGGCTAGAGTAAACTAAAAGCTAAAAAAATCTTAAAGCAAACATAATCTGAGAAAATGGTGAATCACTATACTTTATTTCTTAAAACTTTCCTTTTATAATATAAGTAGAACCAAAGATGGGATACGGTGAAACATAAATACTAACCATTTAAAATCAATCCTATATGCACTAAATTGATCTTATTAACTAACTAACTAATTCTTGGGTGACCAGATGAGTGAAATCTAAGAAAAAGAATTACTAGGGCCTATACATGGAGTAGCTGATATACAAATATAGGCTATTGATAGCCGAACACTGAATAACTGATGACTGAGTGTTGATCATGTAACATTGAATTGAACTTAATCCGAGAAACTAAAATTAAATGGTGGAGTACTATGCCTCTAAGATAATGTAATGCCCCGAGTTTGGTACCCCAGATGTTACACGATACTCATAATCCCGAAGGACCACAAGATAACCCTTAACTGATACCTGTAACTGAGCACCTAGAAAAATATTGAAAACTAGCAGAAAACTTGCCATAAAGTTCAAAAACCGAAATACAATTGAAACTGAATACTAATACAACTATCTAAGTATCTAGTCTGAAAGCCTCTAAACTATTTGAATAAGGAATTGATGGGATAATCCCCCAACTAACTCTGGCTAGTAAAATACTGAATCTAGCAATATAATAAAATAATAGAACATCCTCGAATGATGAGGACTAACTAGTATCTACTGCTACAGGCTAAATCTAGACAACTAAGGGTCCTCTGGAGCTCGTGCTTCTGAACCTATGTTATAAAAAACCATAGCACAGGAAAGTATGCAATGGTACATAAGAATGTACTGGTATGCTAGATAAGGTAAGGCTAAATGCAAAGGCTCATATGCATGAACTATATCTGACTGAATAACATGAGTATACTGAATGATGAATTACATACATGAATGCATAAACTATACCTGAAATCATAGTAATGCTGAATACTGAGTTCAACTAACTGGATTACTGACAACTGAATTTATTGATGTTGAACTCTAAATACTAATTTACTGACATTTGAGTTTTCTAACACTGGGATATTGAATAATTGAGTCTACTGATATTGATCTCAGAGTTTTTCTAATACTGATTGACTGTATCTGATATTAGTCCTATCTAGCAGGTGATTTGTGAATCTACTGATACTAATTTTGATTGATTATACCTGATATTAGTCCAATCTAGCAGGTGATCTATGAATTTCTAGATGATGAAACTGATTGGCTGTATTTGAGTTTAGTCCTATCTAGAGGGTGATCTCTAAATTCTATGAAACTATCTAAGTTCCTTACTGAGCTGAGTGGCTATATCTAAAAGTCTTGATTTCTGTAATACTACACTTAGTTCTATTACTGAGACTGAATCTAAAACTGAGACTGTGGGAGGTAGTCATCTAATCGACATGCCCCGAATCTGAACTAGTGGGGTCCAATCTATAACCCCAATAGTAAGGGTGTCAGTACCATGCCAAAGGTAAAGACAACTGCTATGGAGTCAGTCTTATTCTAGCATGTGATCCACGAGTATGTCAGTTTAGCACTAATGGGTGACATCTTATGCCTGCACTAGATACGTAGTTCTGGAACTTAGGGATTGCTTCTAGGGATCCCAGTCCTATCTAGCGGGTAAGCCCCAATCCCTAGGCTCGCTGGATGCTGAATCCTACTCCTAACTGAAAAATACTAAACTGATTTCCTAGTTTATACTAGGCTTGACTGAACTATTATTGATCATATTGATTAACTAAACTAAAGTGAATATGAACTAGAATAGATTGATACTGAGATTAATGAGTCTCACTAAGTTCTGTAACTGACTAAGTTCTATTAATCATGGCACGACTGAGATTATCTTGAAAACTAATACTAGCTTTAGACAATCAGCTAAATTATTGGGTATTAAACACCCGCAAGACTCCATAACATAAATAAATAAGGCATGACAATTCTTGAGTAACATAACAATAGTCTACCATTCACAATAAAATCAAGGGGGCATCTCTTCAAGCACTTGGAAGTCTTTAACATGTAAATGTATAGGGATGCAGACCAATGTTTCATAATTCATTCATTAAGGAATGCACACAAATGAGAGTGCATACAACATATTATAACTAATTAACTAAGGCCTTTCAACAAACACTTGGAATGCATTAACTTATACATAATTAGGGATTTCATGCTAACACACTATAATGACTCTATTTCCTTCACATAAGCATTTTATCTAATATATGGGGAGTATACTTTTGTTATACAACAATCAATACATCCAATTAACATGGCTACATAAATAAAATTGAAACTTTAAGGGGTTTATCATGAACATTATGTAAATCATCACATGCTAGAACTAAATCATGAAACTTGTAATCTAGAACATGAATCACAACTCAACAATAACATAAACATGAATTTCAACTCACATAAATTATAAAATATCATAAATATTCAATCTTTATAATTTGAAAAGGCTTCTTGAACTTTTTTGGAGGAAAGGGCGTAAGAATCAATATCTAACATACCTTAGTTCGTGATTTTAGGAAGATTATCGGAGAGGCTCTTAAAATTGGATCTTCAATTGGAAAACCCTAACTTGTTCTTGAGAAAAATTAAGAGAAGAAAGTATATTTTTGGAAAAAATATCGCTGAATCTCGTGTTATAGGATTATATAGTGGTGGGAAATTAACCCAAATACCCCTTTGGATGCGGATTTTAAGAAGCTGAAAACTAGGCACCAACACGGTTGTGGACGCAGAGCGTTGATGGCATCGATGCGATACTTGACGCATCTCGCTAGGATCGTGCCAAGCCTCAGTACTTTTGACTGGTAAATCCTGGACAATATTAACCAACGTGATAGGCGATACGATGCACCTAGATCGAATTGTTCAACTATTTTGGGATATCAAACGTGGTCTAAATGCGGTCCAAAAAATTAGAAACTCATCCGAGAACACCTACTGACATAGCTGATCGTGAATCAACTTAAAGATCAATATTTAAGGGTTGTATGGGTTGAGAAATAAGATTGCAAATTTATGAAGCTAAAAATATTCTAAGTGTAAACACTTAGCTAAAGATTCTAAGTCTGGGACCTCTTTTTAAGCTTTAACGAACTGAGTAAAGCTTGGAATTTTGTGGTGTCTTACAATATCTCCCCCTTAGGAACATTCATCCTAGAATGGGACTGACTAAAACAAAAATACGAATAGACTGAATTTATTTACTAGACATGAACATTTGAAATGTAACTATATGATTGGAACTAATGAATATGCATTTCTAATGCATGGATACTTGATTGAGATTTTCTCATAAAAGTATGAATAAAATTATTGATAAGATGAGTTTCTTCTACTGAACATGAATATCTAATGCACAAATACCTGACTGAGCTGACTCTCGAATGCATGACTGAATATTTAATGATAAATGATACTTACTTTGTAAGAAATATTTGAACATACAACCGAATGGGCTTAAGGACATGAAAGCATCAGGTAATTATAGAGTATCTCCCCCTTAGGACACTATGTTCCTATATGAATACTTACTTTACTGAGATACTGGGAAAACTGAGGCTATGCACAAGGCACCTATAAACTGGATTATGACTGAACATCTGGGATCTGAAGCTAATGCATGATACATGAACTGAGATGATCTTGCAACTACTAGGATTTTCTATCTTGGAATATTTTTATTCCTGAGATTTCTAATAGTATGACTAAATGGAAAGATGGAAAACAAACTATAAGAATCTGACTACCTAACTATTAAACTGAATCCCATGCTTTACTTACTAACTCATGCTTAAATGGGAGCAAGGGATATAACTATGCATATCATGAAAATGTAGGACTTATAACATACACAAATCTATGTTAGGGGAACTTCCCTGATCATGGAAATTCTAGAGTGCATAAAATCTGCTCTAACGCTGACCACTAGTGGTATTGGAAGTAGCGCCCTGCTGACGCCAATCTCTACCCTTCTGAGCAATGATTCTACAATCTTGCAACCTATGGCCTGGCTTACCATAACCAAAATATACCTCGCTGCCTGATCTACAGGCACCTAGGTGGTTCTTGCCACATTATTCACAAAGTGGATAGGTACGCTTACTTCTCACATTACCCAAGGCTTTGGATCCTAGCACCTTATCAAGATTGCTATCCCTGAACTTTGGTACTATTGCATTAGCTGAGGATGAAGATGGTATTGGAAACTTTTGACTATGCTGAGAACGATTACCACCTTGTGACCCTGGCTGACAAAAACTAAAACTACATTTTCTAGCTTTCTTATTCTCTCTCTCTCTCTCTCTTTAGCTTTTTCTGCCTCAATCTACTGAGCGTGTATCATTAGTATAGAAAGATCCATGTCTCTATTAAGCATAGCAGTCCTATACTCCTTAACCACTAACCCAAACACACCAGTAATAAAATTACTCATGTAGATCTAGGGTCAGCCATTTGCTCGGGAACATGCTTAGACAACTGATTAAACCTGAGGCAATACTCCTTCACTATCATAGAGCCTTGCCTTAGGTTTTTGAAATATTCTACATTATCTTCCCTTATCTCAAGTAGGAAAATCTTATCTAAGAATGCATCCTGAAATATTTTCCAAGTCATAAGAGCTGCATTCTCCCCTCTACTCTTCTTCAACATTACTACCCAATCATGAGAAATATCCTTCAACCTATAGGATGCCAATTCTATACTTTCCTCTTTAGAGACATGTATAATTTAGGTGATCTTATTTACCTCCCCAAGATAAAGCTGTGGGTCATCGCCTGCTATTAATCCAAAGAATTCTGGTGGTTTTATTCTCATGAAATTTCTAATCCTGGCTGTGGCTAAATCCCCATCTTACTGAGGTTGGGCTGCAGCCTGATGGTTACCCTAAACACTAGTTGTCACAGCTTGGGTTAGAGTGTGAAAAGCTTCTGAAAACTCTGCATGTTACACATTCTTATTCGAAGGATCTACGAGCTGAGGTAGCTGGTTATCATTTTTATGGGCAATATCTCTCTGAGAAGGCGTATTATGTAAATAAAAGAAATAATGGATTAGATTGAGATTCTTAACTTGAGCTCATTCTCACTCACACGACATGAATACCGAAAGAAGGAAAACTATTCCTAAAACATCTTATAGACTCTTGTACATAAATGTGGCGTGCAACACACCCATGTACAAGACTCTACTAGATGCAGCTTTCAGACTTCCTAAGACACTGTTGAACCTTAGGCTTGGATACCAAGTTTGTAATGCCCCGAGTCTGGTACCCCAGATATTACACAGTGCTCATAATCCTAAAGTACCATAAGCTAACCCTTAACTGATACCTGTAACAGAGCACTGCATAATATACTATAAAAATACAGAAAACTACTGGAAAACTTGACATAACGTTTAAAGACTGAAATACAATTGAAACTGAATACTAATACAACTATTTGAATATCTAATCTAAAAGTTTCTAAACTATCTGAATAAGGAATTGATGAGACAATACCACAATTAACTCTATTTACTAAAATATTGAATCTAGTAATATAATGAAATAATAAAACATTCTCAAAAGATGAGGAATCACTGTTATCTACTGCTACAGACTGAATCTGGACTGCTAAGGGTGATCTGGAGCTCGTGCTTTTGAATCTATGGTATAAAACACCATAGCACAGGAAAGTATACATTAGAACATGAGAATGTACTGGTATGCTAGGTGGGGTAAGGCTAAAAGCCTAGGCTTATATGCATGAACTATAGCTGACTGAATAACATGAGTATACTAAATGAGGAACTACATGCATGAATGCATAAACTATAACTGAAATCGTAGTAACACTGAATACAGAGTTCAACTAACTGGATTACTGATAACTGGGTTTACTGGTGCTGAATTCTAAATACTAATTTACTGATATTTGTGTTTACTAACACTGGGATAATGAATAATTAAGTCTGATGATATTGATATTAGAGTTTTTCTAATACTAATTGATTGTATCTGAGATCAGTCCTATCTAGTGGATGATCTCTGAAACTACTGATACTGATTCTGATTGATAGTACCTGAGATAAGTCCTATCTATCGGGTGATCTCTGAATATCTGGATGATGAAAATGATTGACTATATTTGTGATCAGTCTTATCTAGCGGGTGATCTCTAAATTCTATGGAACTATCTACGTTCCTTACTAAGCTTAGTGACTATATCTAATAGTTCTGATTTCTGTAATACTGCACTATATTTTATTATTAAGACTGAATCAGAAACAAAGACTGTGGGAGGAAGTCATCTAACCGACATGCCCTGAATCTAAATTAGTGGGGTCCAACCTTTAACCCCAGCTGGAAAGGTGTCAGTACTGTGCCATGGGTAAAGACAACTACTATGGAGTCAGTCCTAATCTAGCGGGTGATCTCTGAATCTCTGGATGATGAAAATGATTGACAGTATGTGAGATCAGTCCTATCTAGCGGGTGATCTCTAAATTCCATGGAACTATCTAAGTTCCTTACTGAGCTAAGTGTCTATATCTAATAGTCCTGATTTTTGTAATACTACACTGTATTTTATTACTAAGACTGTTTGTGGGTGGTAGTCATCTAATGGACATGCCCTGAATTTGAATCAGTGGGGTCCAACCTGTAACCCAGCTGGAAGGGTGTCAGTACCGTTCCATGGGTAAAGACAACTGTTATGGAGTCAGTCCTAATCTAGCAGGTGCCCCTGATATTAGTCCTGTACTAGCGGGTGATCCCTGAGTATGTCAGTCCTATCTAATGGGTGACATCTGATGCCTACACTAGCTATATAGTTCTGGAACTTAGGGATTGCTTCTAGGGATCTCAGTCCTATCTAGCGGGTGAGCCCCTATCCCTAGGCTCTTTCGGTGCTGAATCCTACCCCTAACTAAAAGACACTGAACTGTTTTCCTAGTTCATACTAGGCTTGACTGAACTTTTACTGATCATACTGATTAACTAAATTGAACTGGAATAGACTGATACTGAGATTACTGATTCTCTTTAAGTTTTATAACTGACTGATTTCTACTGATCATGGCACGACTAAGATTATCTTAAAAACTGACACTGTCTCTAGACAATTAGCTAAATTATCGGATATTAAATACAACCAAGACTCAAAAACATAAATAAATAAGGCATGGCAATTCTTGAATAACATAACAATAGTCTATTATTCACAATAAAATCAAGGGGGCAGATCTTCAAGCACTTGGAAGTCTTAAACATGTAAACATATTGGGATGCATACAAGGAATGCACATAAATGGGAGTGCATGAAATATATCATAACTCATTCACTTAGGCCTTTCAACAAATACTTGGCATACATTAAGTGATACATAATTAGGGATTTTATGCTAACACGCTATAATGACTCTATTTCCTTTACATAAGCATTTTATCAAATATATGGGGAACATACTTTAGTTATACAATAATCAATACATCCAATTAACATGTGTACATAAATAACTTGTAACTTAAAGGGGTTTTCATGAACATTATGCAAAATCATCACATACTAGGACGAAATCATGAAACCTGTAATCTAGAACATGAATCACAACTCAACAATAACATAAACATAAAATTCAACTTACCTAAATCATGAAATATCATAAATATTCAATCTTTATAATTTGAAAAGGGTTCTTGAAATTCTTGGGTGGAAGGGACCCAAGAATCAACATCTAACATACCTTAGTTCTTGATTTTAGGAAGATTGGCGTAAAGGCTCTTGAATTTGGATCTTCAATTAGAAAACCTTAACTTGTTCTTGAGAGAAATTGAGAGAACAGAGTATATTTTGAAAAAATATAGGGCTGAATCTCATGTTATAGGGTTATATAGGGGTGGAAAATTTACCCAAATACCCCTCTGGACGCAGATTTTAAAAAGCTGTAAATTGGGCACCGATGCGGTTGTCGACACAGAGCTTTAATGGAATCAACGTAATACTCGACGCATCATGCCATAATCGCGCCAATCCTAAGTACTTTTGACTGTCAAATCCTGCACAATATTAACCAACGCGATAGGCGATGCAGTGCGCCTGGATCGCGTTGGTCCACTATTTTGGGAAACCAAACATGGTCTAAACGCGGTCTAAAAATCTAAAAATCATCCGGAAACACCTACTAACATTGCTGATCATGAATCAACTTAAAGATTGACATTTAAGGGTCGTATAGGTTGAGTAATTATATTACCAACTTATGAAGGCTAAAATATTCTTATTGTAAACATTTAACTGAAGTTTCTATGTTTGGGACCTCTTTTTAAACTTTAACGGGCTGAGTAAAACTTGGAATTTTGTGAGGTCTTACAAATAAGAAATATCTAAACAATATGAGATGACTGAGCATGAGTGCATGAAAACTGTAATATCTGAGAATGCATGACGAAGCATAGAAACACGATTCAAATATAGTCCATAAAAAGAGATACCAAAATACTGATAACTAAATAACTAATGAACGTATGCTATGGTCAAGCAAACCTGAAATTAAACTCTGAACTAAATACTAAACTGAGACTATGGGAGGTATCATCTAACCGATATGTCACAATCTAAGCTAATTGTGGTTCAACCTGTAACCCTAGTTGAAAGGGTTTCAGTACCGTGCCATGGGTACTAATAATAGCTATGTGGATCCACTAAAGTGAAGTACCAAAGGACTAAAGAGTCACCATGTATTGGCAGGTGCTCTGGTGAGATATGTGTTAACCCTCAACTGCCAGGTTAACATCTCAAACCTACGTTATCTACGTAGTTTTAGAATGTAGGGATTGCTACTAAAGGTCACACTCTCTACTGGCAGGTATGCCCCCATCCTTAGGTCCGCATGGTGCTAAATCCTAGGCTCAGAGGGAGGTTTGAACTTTGCCATTACTCTAGTCATGGAGAAAGGCTGGACAATAGGTTTAGGTTTGGAAGTGCCTTCATCGGAAGAAAGCACAAGACGCTTAAGTTCTTGGAGATACTTATGTCGGAGTTCTTCATCATCGATATGTTCTATAATGTCGAACAAGATTTCTTTTGGTTTGTCTGAAATGACATTGATGGTTCTAAAGACGTTCTCCCTCAACAATTTCTTAATCGATTCCCAGACTTCTTAATAAAAGAAGGATGCTCTACTTTACCTGAGCACATTCAAATGTGCAAATTTTTTATTAAGAAAAGAATCTCATATATTATTTCCTGGACCTTCTCCAAAGAAGAACAACACAGGATTAAATATTTATCCAAAGAAATCAAGATCAAGGGTTGGACTCCAAAGCCAACCGCTCCTAAAACTCCAGACCAAGGGAAAGCTGCCACAACGGCTTCTCCGTCATCTTCTGCTTCAAAGAAAGCTTTAAAAGAAAAATTGAAACAAGCACTGGCCAAATTAGATGGACCAGACAATACCGACAACACCAACACTGAAGAATTACTTCAGCTCATTGCAGAGGCTTCATCAACAGGAAGCAGTAGTGACAATGGCGATATGCTGGATCCCAAAGGGATTGCTATGGCCTACCTAGATCCCTATTAAGAATAGGAGAATGACCCTTCGAAGAGATAGAGGTTCAAAGAGCCGGAATTATCTCTCCAAAGGGCAACCTACTATTCCTGATAGAAATCAGGCTGTCACAACTGTCTAAAGACAGACATGACTTTTCAAAAGCAAAAGCAAACAGTAAACTGCTTTTTCAAAAAGCAAATAGTAACTTTACTTTTCATTGTCGGCAAAATCTGAGTCGTCCACTTGTATCAATCTATTGCATTCAAATGTATCCCCTCGCCTATAAAAGGCAAGCCCATCCTTTAGAGAAGGCATCCGAAAATTTCCCATCAAAAGAAATTCTCTCTGCCCATTCTCTCTTGTAAACAACTTCTTGTAATGTTTTCGCAATTTCAATAAACTTTGTAAGTTTTCAATTTCAGTTCTTATTTACTGCTTACATTTTCAAGGTTATCACACTAGTAACACACGATCCTTAAAATTGGTATCAAAGCCATGTTGGCAGGCTATATGTTTAGCATGAGCAGCTAAACATATAACCTGTCTAGAGCATGAGCAAAATTATTTTGTAAAGAACACATTAATTTAATCAGTATGCTTTAATTAAATATTTAATTATGATTTTATATCCTGTCTTATAATGAGGTTTTAATGCCAAGTTCGGGGTTTCTATTTACTGTTTAAGTGTTTAACAGAACCGATTAATCTCCGGTGAGGACGTTGGTCAGCCTGAAAGTATAGGTCGTTAAGCTTAGGAGAAGCGTGTTAGACCTTGTGTGGTGGTCCCGTCACTGAGAAAATACTTAGCAGTTTCTAGAGTAATGCCATTAAAACTTGTTAAGATCTTATAAGCCATAGATCTATCTTCATAATTATATTTAGTCATTGCATACCTGGTTATCTTAATTTGCCTCTTTGCATATAGATCTGCTCTGTTAGCCTCTAGACAGTCTTGTTTAATCATGCATAGCCATGTTAAAAACACTGTTAACCTATCTTCTTCGGCAACTCCAATTGCCACCATTGAAACCGATCTTCAAAACTGGAGTATTCCAGAAGAATCTTTCAACACTATTTATCAAATAGGGAAATTTAGTTTTTTAAGAAAACATAACATCAAGACCTCTGAGTCTACTGTTGCCATTAATAATTCCTTAGAAATTATTCAACTATTCAACGAGCTAGATATAAACAGATTTAAAAATCAGTTTAATTATCTGCATGTTGGACTTGTTCAAGTTGCTATTAAGCCACTTTTCCGACAAGGATTAGATATCCCTGTCTGTGCTCTTCTAAGAGACGCTCGTCTACTAAACTTCGACGACTCTCTCTTAGGAGTTATCCAAAGTAACCTCGCCGACGGCCCGGTATACTTTAACTGTTACCCAAATTTCTCGGTAGATATCAATGATCCTAACATCATGGATGTTTTAACACTAAATGTTAAAACAAAAAACATGAACAGTAAGGACAACACCCGAGAAATAGCGATCATATACCGTGTATATTATCGCTTAATGGGTACCACTCTAGCCCCAAAAGCTAGATTCACGAGCCCTAAAGGGGTTACCACCCTAATGGAAGCAAACAAAGACCGCAGCACAGTCTTTGTTCCTAAGGCTCTCGTGTGGGATGACATCCTACACAGTAATGATTGGCACTTTGAGGCCATCGCCCAACCTATTCGAAGTTACTCCGAAAGATCTCAGATCGAACGGGTTATTCAACACCCAGATGGATCGATAGATCTGAAATTCTTAGGAGTCGACCCTTCCAGACTCTCTTCATCTAGAAGGACCGTCTCCTCCGGCGCCTCTTCCTCAAAAAAGGAACGTGAGCCTGATGTTCACGAAGGCCCCGACGATAAGGGTAAGATTAGAGGAGTTGACTACTCTGGTCCAATTCCGAAGGTCTATTACCAAAATACAAAGGTCAAAGAACCTGAAAACCTCTACGAACCAGGAAGCCCTTCGGCCTCCGATATGGCTCCTCCTCAACAGACACGGCGTGACCCGAGCCTTTTCGTTATTCGAACGAATAACGACGAATATGTCCCGGATCTTCAGGCCTTAAAAATCCGATGGAACGATCCAAGAGACATCCTTAAACGGAGATGGTACGGAAGTACTTATTCTCCGGAACAACAAAAGGAGTTAGGTCAACTATGGATAGCTGACATGAAAAGACTCCGCTGTGACATGGAGTTCTTCTTCTGGCTAGAAAAAACCGGAAGGATTGAACACCAAACCGAGTCACTCAACGCCATTGTTACCAAATGGTATACTCAGCGTAATACCGTGGTCGAATCCACTACTCCCCCTCTAGAAGGACTCAACATCCCTTACGCTAATGAAGTCATCAAGGCTTCTCCTTTCAAAACCAAATATGAACGAGGAACAATGACTCCTCAATGTAGAGATCTTGATAGAATAATTGAGCAAAACAATTATACTAACCAAGCTCTCCACACCATCTCTCAGCAGATAGAGGACGTCAAGAGTCCTCCTCTTTCTGCCCCATTACCGGCTAAGAGCATCCCAGGCTCAAAACCTCTTTCCAACCCTATCTTCAAACTCCCTGAGTTTCACAAAGATAAATTCCCAAATCTGAATGACGATTTTAAATTGTCTGAACAAATTCTTGACCAAATCAATGCCAAGCTTACCAAATTTAAAATCTCTCAAGAACCCTCTACTTCTAAGGAGTCCTCTGGTTCTAAAGAAAAGAACTCCCTCTCCAAACTTTCTAGTGATCGATTTTCAACTAGAAAAAACTTCTATCGCAAACCTTCTCCCCCGGACGTTCAGTTCGAAGAAAATCCTTACCTTTCCACATGTAATCATGATGGACGAGGTATCACAGAATGGAATATTGATGGTCTGGCAGAACATCAGATCTACAATAAGCTCCATGAAATTGCTGTGGCCATCACAGCCTATAAAATTAAAGGTTCCTCTGACAAAGGAGCCGCCACCATGGTTGTCTCAGGTTTTACTGGTATGATAAAACACTGGTGGGATAACTATGTCTCTGAGGATGAGAAAAATCTCATTTACAATGCTACCACTCTCGAGCCTGTCGCCCGAACCGTTAATGGCCAAGAGACTATAGTTCAAGAGGCACAAGAAGACGCCTGTGCAACTCTTCTGTATCACCCCATCCTTAGGTCCGCATGGTGCTAAATCCTACTCCCAACTAAACTGATTTGGGTTTAACTGATTATGAATTATGATAGTGCTCATTATGGTAATAATAACTGAGAATTCAACTAATGCTCATGGATTAACTGAAATCATTCAAAGGATATAGAAAACTAGGTAAACAGCTAAATTTCATGTATTCATAACCCCAGGACACGATAACAATAGCAATAGGACCACATGAAAACTTTGAAACCATAGAAGGAAATCATTGTTCATTATTCAACATTAGGTATTTCATCACAAACATAGGGACCATAAACTTGTGCGTGGGAAAGAGCAAGCGAACAAAAATATCATGGTTATACGAATCAATTCACAACTTAGGGATTTGATATGAAGATCATAACATTCATAATATGTATTGGCTCATTCCACTTAAAAGCATATATACTCTTAACTTCAAATCAAACACATAGGGATCATGAGTTAAAACATAGAAGTAGTTAAACCTTGAAAATCACATGAATTTTAATATTAGAAACATGGATTAAGGATTTAACATGTGAAAAATACCATTCAAACATATCAAGGAAATTTCAATGCAAACCATCTGTAAACATGATGCATAATCAAATTTCATGAAATACATAATTCATATTAACATGTAAAGATCATAACTTTGAACTTGAAAATGTATTTTTGGGATCCATAGGTGAAAGGGGACCTATGGATGAACTCCCACATACCTTAATTAGATGGATTATTGAAGAAATCATGAATTTGACATAGAAAGCTTGACTTTTAAACACTTGGACATGATCTTGAAAGCTTTTTTTGGAATTCTTGAACTAGAGAACTTAAATTCTTGTTCATATTGAGGAGATTGTAATGGAGTATTAAAGTTCTTGGATGGAGGTTAGGGTTTGTTCTTCAGAGAGACAGGATTTATTAGAGAGAAATTATGAGTGAAGGGGCAAATAATGGTCCTTAGAGGCTTTAATTTGGTATTATGGATGGATTTGGGTGAGGGGAAATGACCAAAGTGACCCTAGATCCTTTAGGAACTGAAGTAGCGTGTGAAATAGCCCCACATCACCTCAAAAATTGTGTTAGGGACAACAATAAGTCATGTACCTTATCATATCAGGGAGACCAATGCATCATACCTCAATCGTGTTGACTTACTGCCTTACACTGAAAATTCCATAACTTTTCTCTTGGGTACGTGAAATTGTTATCATTGAAAAGATGACTCAATTATCTACAATTTGGTGGGTCTTGATCTGCAAAATTCTACATTTATAAAAAGTTATACTCATTCAGATTATACCTTTATAAAACTAGATACCAAACTTTAGACGAATCAAAGGCTCTTAGCTCAACATTGTTCTACGTTATTCTTATGAACATTTTTCACCCCAAAAGCACATAAAACACGATGATAAAGATCACGAAACATACATTCATATGGGAATAATTTGTATTATAGCTTATACACATAGAAACGACAGTTAAAAGACTAGCCCAAAAATGCAGGGTGTTACATTATCTACCCCTTGGGAACATTCATCCTCGAATAAGACTAGTTAGACTGAGAGTACTGTACAGAGGTAACTAATATCATATTTTGAATATGCATGACTGAAAACATTATTGTATGACTGATTCTGAAACATGATACATAAACTGAATATCATGAAGTGAACTAATTTCTTGAATCATGCATTGACAAGAGAATGATTATAAGGCTGAGATAGAAACGAGAGAGTCAACTGATGAGTAACCATTACTTCAAGCTGGATCTTATTTTGTGAAGAAAAAAATGATAGGATTACAACATGAATATTTGTAGTATTACAATATCTCTCCCCATTGGGAAACTTCATCCCCTAAATAATACTGACTTGGCTGAAATACTATGGAAAGACTAAGATGATGCACGGGACACTTATGGTCTAAATCATTACTGGATACCGAGAATCTAAGACTGATACAGATGGATGAACTGAGCTGAATTTAAAATTTTTATGGATTTGACGAAACTACCTATTGGAATGGCGACCAAACTACCTATTGGAATGACCACATTCATGAGATTATGGGTAGTATAACTAGATTGAAAGATGGAAAACCCATAAGAACTTATCTGTCTGACTGCTAGACTGGATTGCTGGCTATATGGACTAAACTAAATTGAAAGCTTATATTCAACTATACATTCCACATAAAAATTGTACTACACTTGAGGCTACTTAAAATATTCACGTGGGCACTGATAACTCTATCTACTAAAGTCTGATCTGAACTGAATTCTCTCACTATGTTTGAGCCTACTTGAACCTACAAAGTGCACGCAATACTAGTCTGAACCATGAAAACAAGGAACACTTACTTTCGCCCATCTAAACAATTATTCATCATCACTATTTTAATATTAAAGAAAGGTCACTAAAAGATTAGAACATAAGGACCTGAAGCATGAAAGGAGAACTATGAAGAACTTGACACTTTAATAAGGACTGGGGAATAAGGTATCAAAAGTATGAATTCATCGAAGAGAGATAAACTGAGGGAATACATAAAATAAACTGAATTTCACGGATAATTAGGAGTATAGCATGAGTACCTGGAACTGAACATCCTATAAAACATGGTTACATAAGTTATAATCTGCATGACCTGAGTTTGGAGTTCATGATTTCATGGAACACGATTCGTACTGCTAATTGAATTGTAACTCCTCATACTTGGAACTGGAAGCATAAATGGTTTTTTATAAAGCAGATGAATATGAGCTGTTATGCTGGAGCTGACATGTAAGGCATGAGTAGATGTCATGAAGAACAAAAATCTTTGCACTGAGATAAGAATGGGTTGGGAATCATCCTCCCTTACTGCTTTTCTACACATACTAGCTTCACTACTAGAATCTGAGATCCTGACTTGGTTACTTATTCCATCATCTTCCCCTTAGCTTAAATCCATCATTCTAAGTTTGTGGGACCCTTTTTATAACTATAAACTAAACTTCAACTATATTAATCTAAAGGCCAATATAACAATACACATAAACTAAAGTCAACCTGAAAGACTGCATATGAAAGTATAAAACCCACTACTAATACTTCCTTTTGAAATACAACTCTTAACTTTTTTATAGACCATAACTTAGCTGGTAAGAATATTACATACTACATTACTAGCTTTATTCATACTAAGCAACTCAAGGATACTATCTAAGAACCCACATTTTAAAAACATAGAAATATTATAATTCCATATCACCCTGGATACACCTTTAGATCATACACACATCATTATACTTAATTTTAAATCAATAAACTTAAATTCTTGCATCCACTCTTCAAGCCTACTGATTTACTTTCATACAACTTGCCTCATGGATATATAATGTGTCTAATCCAGATAACACTTTCCCAACTCTACCACTGCTAAACTTCTGGGTTCATGCTTCTAACTCTAGATCATATGTTGTCAAAGGATTTTAGGAAGGATAAAAAAATACATCTTGCATGAATGGATTAACATAAGAATCTATACAAGTTCCTCAGAGAACACTTTTACTGCAAAATTTGAGACATGAAAGAAGAGAAAAATTTTCTAAATGCCCTGTAGTCTCTCAAAGAAAAGTACAGACATCTTCATATCATTCTGCAAGACTCTACTATACATGGCTTCATAGACACCTTAGGACACTTGAACTGTAGGCTCCGATACCAAGTTTTTAACACCCCAGGAGTACACCCTGGATGTCACACGATGCTAGGAACCACAAGTGATCCCAAGATAACTAATAAACATGCATACTGTTAAGCAACTGAGTTATAATACATTAAATAACAAGTTCTACTGTGCAGAAACATAATCATACTAAAAATTTGAAATAGTATGTAACTAATAAAGTTTTACAATCTGATAAATTTTAGGAAAGAACTAAATTTATATGACTGACCCTGACTAACATCTATGAAGCCTTTACTATATTGACTATAGATAGTCGGGACATGCCTCCTACTACCACTAATCAATACATATTAAAATAATTGAACTGTACATGAACTAAAACTGGTTGGAGTTTTCAAAATAAGAGAACTTATCACATACTGGATGGAAACTGTAACTGTTTGATCATGATGTGTGGGCTACAAATGGTACCAACATTATGATGCAATGTAGCCACACAGACGTATATGTGGATCAGTACTTATGAAATGTACTAACTAAGAAGGGGTGAATCCAATAAGTAAAACTGATTATATATGAAATCTTAAAGCATGCATACTAAGTGTGAGTAGACACACCAATAGGCTGGAGTATACTAAAAGCTGAAAACATCTTAAAACATGAGTAACAAAAATAACCTTATTAGATGGTGAATCACTACACTTAGTTTCTTAAACTTTTCTTTAATAGTATAAGTAGAACCAAAGCTGGGATATGGTAATACATCAATATGTGAATGTTCGAAAACAAACCTATATGTATTGAACTGATCTGACTTACTGAATAACTGATGCTTGTGTGATAAGATGAGCAAAATCTAAGAAAAAGGATAACTAGTGCCTATACATTAAGTAGGTAAGAGAAGAATACAAACTATTTATATCCGAACAAAGAATAATTGATGACTGAATACTGATCATGTAACACTGAACTAAACTTAATCTAAATAACTAAACTAAAATAGTGGAGTACTATGCCTATGAGATAAGGACTAACTAAACATCATGAGATGACTGAGTGTCAGTGCATGAGAGCCGTAATATATGAGAATGCATGACCAGGCACTAAAACATAATTCTAATATAGTCTGTAAACTGAGATACTAAAATACTGATAACTGAATAACTGATATTCATATGCTATGGTCAAGCAAACCTTAAATTGAACACCAAACTGAATACTGAACTGAGATTGTGGGAGGTATCATCTAACTAACATGCCACAATCTGAGCTAATTGGGGTCCAACCTATAACCCCAGTTAGAAGGTGTCAATATCAAGCCATGGGTACTAACAATTGCTGTGTGGATCCACTAAAGTGAAGTCCCAAATTATTAAAGAGTTGCCCTCTACTGGCAGGTGCTCTAGTTAGATATCTTCACCCTCAACTTGTACGTTAACATCTAGAACCTATGCTGGGTACATAGTTATGCAACACAGTGATTGCTACTAAGGATCACACCCTCTACTGGTAGGTGAGCCCCTATCCCTAGGTTTGCTCAGTGCTAAATTCTACTCCCAACTGACCTGACTCGGATTACTAAACTGAATTGGGTTTAACTAATTATGATTTCTGAAAGTGCTCATTATGGTAATAACAATTGAGAAATCAACTAATCCTTATGGTTTAACTGAAACCATTATGAGGATACTAAAAATTAGGTAAACAACTAAATTTTTGGCATTCATAACCCCCAAGACTTGAGAACAACAACAATAGGACCACATGAAAACTTTGAACCAATAAAAGGGAATCATTGTTCAACATTCAACACTTAGGCATTTCATCAAACACATGGGGACCATAAACTTGTGCATGGGAATGAGCAACCATGTGAAAATATCATGGTTACACAATTTTATTCATAACATAGGGATTTGATATGAAGATCATAACATTTAAAATATGTATTGGCTCATTCCACTTGAAATCACATATACTCTTAACTTGAAATCAAACATATGGGGATCATGAGTTAAATCATGGGAGTAATTAAACCATGAAAATTACATAAATTTCAATATTAGAAATATGGATTAATGATTTAACATGTGAAAAACACCATTCAAACATATCAAGGCAATTCCAACAAAAACCATTTGTAAACATGATACATAATCAAATTTCATGGATACAATTCATATAAACATATAAAGATCATAACTTTGAACTTGAAAATAGGATTTTAGGCTCCATGAGTGAAAGGGGATCCATGGGTGAACTCCCACATACCTTAATTAGATGGATTCTTAAAGAAATCTTGAATTTGATGTGGAAAGCTTGACTTTGAAACCCTTGGAGATAATCTTGAAAGCTTTTTTTTTTAGAATTCTTGAACTAGAGAACTTTAGTTCTTGTTCATATTAAGGAGATTGTAATGGAGTATTGAAGTTCTTGGATGGAGGTTAGGGTTTGTTCTTGATTGAGAGAGGCTTTCTTAGAGAGAAATTATGATTGAAGGGCCAAATAATGGTCTTTTGAGGCTTTAATTTAGTGTTATGGATGGATTTAGGTGACGGGAAATGACCAAAGTTACCCTAAACCCTTTAGAAATTGAAGCAGAGTGTGACATAGCTCCATATTGCATTGGATATCGCATTGGGGACAACAATACATCGCATCGCTCATCGCGCGAGGGAGATCGGAGCATCGCGCCCCTATCACATCGGCTTACTGCCTCACACAAAAAAAGCCATAACTTTTCACTCGAGCATCGAATTAAAGGGAAATTAGTATTATTAGAAATTTGACTCAATGATCTACAATTTTGTGGGTCTTGAGCTGGAAAATTCTACGTATATAAAAAGTTATACACGTTCAAAGTAGATCTTTGTAGAATTGAATACCAAACTTTGGATGATTCAGAGGCTCTTATATCAACTTTGTTCTAAGTGATTCTTATGAAATCTTTCACCTAGAAAGTACATCAAACACGAAGATAAAAATCATGAAACTTATATTCACATGGAAGTACTTGGATTATAGCTTATACACATAGGAACAACGGTTTAAAGAGTAGCCCAAAAATTTTGGGTCTTACAACTATATTACAAACATAGCATTAAATCATATCCATGTTATAACTAATCTAAACTAAAGAGGGAAGGAAATTGGATACAAAAGAGTTATAAATATGCCATCTTACAAGTCTAAAACCCTCATCTAATTCCCAAACATCAACAATCAAGGCCAAGTTATCCTACTTATAATCAAGCATAACATCCATATTCACATGCAACATATATCACATATCATCTATGAAAAAAACTGGATAGAAGCCTACATCAAGGTCAAGTCACAAAATCTCACTTCGTGCACTACATGCTCTTCTTCACTTTACAGTCCTCAATATGCCATCGCGCTATCAAAACTATAATCTACACATTAGTACGAGTATAATGATACCTATATTACACTATTATGCTTCGGATCCAAAAAAGACACAAAAACCCCAAATGGGTCCCACATAGGAAAATTAAGTTTCCAAAACAAAATTAATTTTCACACATGAATATGGAATGAAAACCCTCAAAGAATGGGTGAAAACTAAGCATACATTGGGCTAAAATCAAGCCCTAACCTAAACTGGGGTTTTGGGTCCAAACTAAGAAATTCAAGCATAAATTCAAGAAATTATTACCATAATCTTTAAGAAAATCGCTATACAAGATGATAATTAAGCTCCCAAGTCACCCCCATGACCAATTTTTAGTTATTACACTTATTTTGGGATGTCTAGGTCTAAATGGTGAAGGGAAAATGCCCCAAACGCATCTTGCGACCTTTATATAGACCCTACAGCTACACAGATGTTGCAATCGTAGTCCTATACACCACTATCATGCTACTCGCAATCTCACACTCTTGGCCGCAATCGCAGTTGCATCAGATGACATGAAACTCAAAAATAAGTTTTTGACCCTCAAAACTAATCCAAAATAAGAAAAACATGATCCAAAAGTGAATTTTTAGTGTAAACCACATTTAAAATCCATTGAAATCATCAAAACTTTCACCGAAGATCATTTACATGAAAAGTGGGGCTTACACCTATAGTTTTATCACTTTCTATAAAATCCACTCAATAGCCCAAAATAAGTCTTGGAGCCTTAGGACCTGAACAAAGGGTATCCTTAGCCTAAAATCAACGTTACAAATGAAATGACGAAGTCCGATTTTTAATCCAGGGCTATTTCAACCAAATGTGAGTGCCACACCTATTCTTTTCAATTTTTAACTTTCTGACCAATAGGTCAAAATGAGCTCGAATGCATTAGGACGCGAACCAAAGGTCTACCTCGACTAAAATCGATATTCTGGATCTGCTAGCATAGTCAGAATTTGCATTTGATATTTTTTCACTGAAGTTGTTACCCGGTGGCCATTTGGAATCAACGAACACTTTAAAATAGGGAATTGACCTTAAAAACTAAATGAACTACCCGGTAACCAAAATGTTGGTCCTAGAAAGTCATAAATGACTTAGGGTAGATATGGAGAAGCTCATACGGTAAAGATAAGCATATATATGGAAAATGCTCTAAAGCGTCATTACATGGTTTCTAATAGAACACTTTGTCTTAAAGAGTAGTCTTGTGGAGATTTTTTGCATGAAAAATAATTAAAAGTGAATTTTTATGTGAATTGCTCCACTTTTCAAAATATTTCAATCTTTTTATATTTTTGTTGGGTTAGTTGAAGTACTTAACACCCTCTCTTTGTGAATATTTACAGCTGGTGTTGACAATTTATTTATCCCCCTCGATATGTTCAATGATTGTGGTATGTCAATTAAGGATATTATAAAGTGCTACTTCAATGACGGAGTTGAGTTCCTTGATTGGTGAGCTTTAGATTTGATCTCTCTCTATGAGTCCATCAACATCTTTCCTAGTTGGTCTATTACTGAGAAAAAAGATTTGTGGTATTAGAGAAATGACCTTAGGGCATTAATGTCATGATCCAGTAATCAAGACACAATGTCACCTACTTTATACCACCAGTAGGTAAGCCAAATCATAGCCTGGATTTATCAGCAATGGTCTAATATGGTGGAAAATACCATAAATGCCTAAAATATGCAAGTAAAAGACTTTACATGCAATAAATCAAGGAATAATAATAAAGCGATAGATAAATAAGAGAAATAACAATATTCCACAGCCTAGTAGTGTTGGTATAATAGCCATAAAACCAAAACAATAAGACTACTATCAAATTCAAATATACATTAGTATTGAAAATAGAAAGACAAAGAAAAATATAGAAGAAGGAAAAAAGGCCAACTCTGACTCTAAGAGCTTACTCTGTCTCCAAACTTTGGCTCGCATACTCGCAGTGTCAACGACACTAACTAGTATTGGGATCTAGACCAAAAAGGTATAAAATGTATTATAAGTATCAATGCCATGGATACTTAATTAAGATCATCGACCGATGATGTTTCCTAAATTAAACCTCCATGAAAGTATAAGGTTATCACTAAATCAAATATAAAATCCAACTAGGTAATGGTTGACCGCATGAGGAATAGGCCAAGAATCTATCAAGAGCTTGCTAATGGAATTGGAAATTGTATAAATAAAAAGGGGGTTTGCAAAAATAAGAGTAAAAGAAACAATTGTTGGGTAATTAGGGTTGTGTTCAATATGAGACGACCAGTAGGATTCTGTTCCCCATAACTTCAAACTCCGCAGACTGTTCATGCTCTTCAAATTATCCCCATGCCTTGCATGTAAAATCTAACAAGTTATGTTTCACCTAATCGTCTCTTTACTTTGGTTTGGGTTAATTTCACTCATCTTCTCTCAATCTTAGAGTATCACATTACTAACCCTTATTCTATGATTTTAGATTAACTATCCCAGTATTTAAGTTAATTAGATAAATATTGGTAGCTTTAAATTACTACTATTTTCTCTTTTTTGCAATCTCTACCGCTCTCTCTAGCAAGTATAGAATATAGGCGAGTTCCTAATGTGTGCACCCATCAAGAATGCAATCAAACCAAAGGAAATACCAATGCATGCAAAAACAACGGTCTAGAATGACATTGCACTTTACCTACTTTGTTAAATCATCTTGGTTTCGACAACCCTAGTTTTGGAGTTTAGCTACTTATGATCATAAGAATAAATGAATATTTAATAGATGAAAGCATAATGTTGAACTTACAAACACTATGATAAAAAACCCAAAATCTTAAATCAATTATAAACACTAAAAATGAATAATGATAATCCTAAGATTAATAATGTATCTCAGAGCTCAAAATAATGTAAAAAGTGTTATCATAACCCAGATTCTTAGATCATTATGGGACCTAGTATAACCCATTATTAGGTAAGCTAACGTGTAGTACAAAACTAATAGTAATAGACTACCAAGAGAAATAACGAAAGAATGGCAAAAAAAATAGGTAAATACTAAAATACATAATCTAGTCCCAAAACCTAGTTGAATTTATAAAAGAGCTCCTTATGTAATCAGATTAAAAAATAAGGTACTAAGGAGTAATTTAGTCAAGAAATAGTTATCCAGGATAATTAATCCTGGGATTATCCAGGATAACTTACCCCACCATTCATATGGGATAACTTATCCCATTACCATGGTGTAACTGGTGGGATAAGTTATCTTGGTGTTAACTAACACCTACAACTAAACATGGGATAAAATAATCCTTTATTTTATCTTAGGACTAGTTTTCACTTATACATCACACTAAACGACCCTAAATGAATATACTAATACAACCCATACCTGAATACAACATACAAATTAGTCTAATACATAAAAAAAGAATAGTAGTACTCCAAACAAAGGGAGCTCACCCTATGTCGGCAGGAGCTCACCCCATGTCTCTGAACCATAGGTATTTCATATGATATACCCAACAATGGCGATACTTTGTATTACGATCTATAGGCTGCAAAAGCATAGTATGAGTGCCAAACTCATGGTACTTAGTAGGAAACTGCCGATTAAGATCCAAAGATAATTCAAATATAAATAACATACAAGTAGAAATGTAAACTACACACAAATATCACAGAAAGTTACCATAACAAGGCTAAGGAGTCAATAAGAATTAACTATCCTTCTCTAGCAATAGTAGGAACCTATGCTCTATACTGTATATCACTGGACAATAACAAATAAAAAGCAGAAGACGGATTTATAGTCGTATACAAGGCCAAGGATATGATATAGAACATGAATAAATGAAGGGTGTAATATACGGTAATTCCATAACTACATATATATAAATATATACATGATAAGACTAACTCAAAGGTACACCCTAGGCTAGTCTTACTAGCATCTTAAGACCTCCTAATCATAGTATAAACTATTGATAACATAATCAGGGTCTAAAACTTTCATCTAAATATGAGATAATCATGTATTATCAAATAACAATAAGAGAAAGAAATCAGAATCATACCTTTAATCTCAGTACCAGTTTAATAATCAACCTATCATGGAGTAACCATAATAATAATACAATGTAGTAATTGGCTAGTCAGACAAACGATACCTAAACCGGTCCCCATAAAGAATATGGTCTAATCAACACACAAATACCACAAGAAATACTCATCACTAATATCTATTCAACCCTCTATAAGGATGATAGATATAGGTACATACTTTTGATAGGTAATGTTCATACAAGGATGAATGCAAGGTGAGTGCATAATACCATAACCAAACAAAGTACCATAAAGTAACCCAATATATATACCTCCCCTAACTTGACAACTCATAAAGGCAGGACCTACGATGACCTCTCTTTTACAGAATAATGACTCACAAGTGAAGAGGCCCCTAGGTTATTCGGGAGAACCCATATAAACTGACTTGGTCCTGATTCCAGATTTCTAATAACTATCATCACCATCAAACTACTCCATCCAATATTGGAGATATCTATATAATTCAATAAACTAGAGCCATGGATAAAAATGTATAAGTCAGTAAATCTATTATGGGGTAAACTCGGGGACTAAATCATCATAAAAGTATAGAAAGGCTCAGAATCTTTCTTGACCAAGATAAATAGTAGTATTAAAATCATGGATGATAATCCATCCTAGTAAAATATCAAAAACATTATTTTTAGCCTCAAAAGCTCATAAATCATCCATTTAGGGGTACGATTCCCGTTATAAAAGAATTTATTTTTATTGAGAAAAGTTAGAATAAATTTTTAGGAAAATATTAAATCATATTTATAGTTGTAATTGAACCACATATTATTTTAGTGGGCATGTGTAATACCCCGTGTCTGAAAGTCTTTATGCATTATATGACTCATTTATTTGAGTCACTACATATGAGTTGAATATTGTAGTCATATTTAAGAAAGTTTGGCATGGTGGACATCATGTTGTAGGTAAGAATCAACCATTATAGTCATAAGAATACCATACGAGTCATATAAAGGTAAGTTGTAAGTTTATTAGTGTAGGCTCCTAAAGATTATATCCAAGATACATGTAGGGGGCTACAAGTTATATGTAGATGTCACTAATTATTTGTTATTATTCGTATGATGAACAGTGAATACCATATTTGATTATTCCAAGCTTACGAGTTGATAGTTCCAGTTGTATCCTTACCATACCAGTCATATGTTTGACTTGTAAAGGCTGGCGAGCAATTTTTGTAATATTCAGTTAAAGTGATTTTTGGTCTTCTTCCCTTTTATAACTCCCAACCCAAGACTTAAAACCCTCAAAGGGATGTTATTTTCCTCTATTTCACATTTAATTAACAACACTTACCTCCTCCCATCTTCAAGAACATTAAGATTAGGTGCTTTATACAAATTCATCTTTCAAGTCCTAAGGTTTAAACATTCTTCACAAGTCAAGAAATTTTAGGTATGTGCAATTTATGAGCAAGGTTATTATTTTTCCATGTACCTAAATGGCATGATTTTGATATTTAACTTACTTATTTTGGATTAGGGTTCATACCCAAATGGCCATGATCTAAAAGTATGATACTTTCATATGATTAAATGCTTTAAGTGCATCAAGGATTACATATATTAATGTTTTGACATGTAAGATCTGTATTATGATTAGAATTTTATTATCTTGATTAGAAATTGGTGAAAGATTTCAAGGTTATTATTGAGCATGATATTTTATTATGAATTTCTATAAAATAAAGCATGAAATTGAGCATGATGTTTTATTATGAATTTCTATGAAATAAAGCATGAATTCTAAGTCCTAAGTATAAACATTGAGTTTACATGAATATTATGCTCTTAAGCTCCATTGGTAAGCTTTACAACATGATTTATAGAGAACCTTGATCTTTTAATCCTAGGATAAGATATGAAACAATTGTTTATCTTAATTATGATTTAAAGTAAAGATAAGCATAACTGGTTTCCATTCTATAAACCCTTATGCTATTTTAGCTATGTTTCTTAAAGTATGAGCATATAAGTATTATGGGAGTAGTATTTAGCACCGAGAAAGGAATAGAGATTAGCGTATCCTAAATTCCTGGAAACTATGAGCCATTGTAGGTAAAGCTTTTTCCCAATATAGATGAAGTTTAGTGATCACTTAAGTTAAGGTTCTATTTCGATGGCAAGGATAGAACAAATCTCTCTAACATGGGTAATACGTTGGACTCCATTGTAGCATATATGGTTTATGTCAGTTAGAATAATCTCCCATAAGAAAGAATGAAAAGTACAACTTTTAGAAACCAAGTGTTATGGCTCACAAAGTGTAATCCCTTCAGCTTATTTTCCATATTTATTTTTATCTTCACCATTTGAGCTTCTCCTTAGCTTCCCCAAGTAGTTTATGACTTTCTAGGACTGATGGTTCAGTTTTCAGGTAGTTCATTTAGATTTTAGAGCTAATTCCCTAGTTTGAAGTCGTCGTTGGTTCTAAATGGCCACCGAGCAAAATCTGTAGTGAAACAATCTCGGATGCAAATTCCAACTATGTCAGTAGATCCAAAATATTGATTTTATTCTAGGTAGACCTTTTTTTGATTCCCAATTTACTCGAGCTCATTTTGACCTATTGGTCGAAAAGTTAAAAAATGAAAAGAATGGGTGTGGGACCCATATTTGGTCGAAATAACCTCGAATTGAAAATCTAAATTTTCCATCGCATCTTGAGCATTGATTCTAGTCTAGGGAGACCTTTGGTTCAGGTCTCAAGGCTTCCAAACTTATTTTGGGCTATTGAGCAGATTTTTTGAAAAGTGACAAACAATAGGTGTGGGCTCCACTTTTTACCTAACCAATCTCCGATGAAAGATTTGATGACTCCAATAGATTTGAATTGTGGTTTACATTCAAAATTCTCTTTGGATCTTGTTATTTGGATTCTAGATGAGTTCCGAGTGTCAAAAACTTATTTTGAGTGTCATCTAGTGCAACCGTAATTGCACCCAAGAGTGTACGATAACGAGTACCATAATCATATCTTATAGGATCATAATTGTGACATCTGAGTACCTGTAGGGGCTATATAAAGGCCCCAATACACGTTTGGGGCATTTCACTTTCACCATTTAGACCTAGAAACCCCAGAATAGGCATAATAACTCAAAATTAGTCATGGGGGTGACTTGGGAGCTTAAATATCATCTTGTATCTTTATTATATTCAAGATTAAGGTAATAATTTCCTTAATTTATACTTGAATTTGTTAGTTTAAACCCAAAACCTCAATTTATCTTAGGTCTTGAATTTAGCCCAAAGTATGCTTAGTTTTCACACATTCTTTGAGGGTCATGATTTCTTATTCATGTGTGAATATTAGGTTGGTCCCAAAAACTTATTTTCCATATGCGAGACCCACTTGGTGTTTTTGGATCATTTTTCGACCTGAAGCACAATAGTGCAATATGGGTATCATTAGACTTGTATTGATAAGTAGATTATGGTTTTGATAGTGTGATTGCATTTTGATCATTGTAAAGTGAAGATAAGCATATGGTGCATGAAGTGAGGTTTTGTGGTTTGTCCTTGAAGTAGGCTTCTATCTATATTTATTCATATATGATGTGTGATATATATTGCATGTGAATATGGATGTTAGGCTTGATTAGGAGTAGGATAACTTGGCCTTGATTATTGATGTTTTGGGGAATAGATGAGGGTTTTAGACCCTTAAATGGCATGTTTATACACCTTTTGTATCCTGTTTCCTTCACTCTTTAGTTTAGATTAGTTATAGCATCGATATGATATAATGCTACATTTGGAATATGGTTTTAGCATTTGAAGTATGATTTTTATATTTACCCTTATTAGGATAGTGTGGTAGTCTTGAAACCATAAGTTGGGTAGAGTTGACTTGAGTACCCTTGTTTCTAGTCAAAGTTTCTATATTAGGCTTGAATATGGCTTACATGACATCTAGAAGATGAACTATATAACTTAGCCTAGTTTGGGGAATAGTATAATTAATTATGAAAATTATGGGTTAGAAGTGAGATCCTTCGGGCCACTTAGGCATAAGCTTGTATTAATTCTTGTGGACTTAGTATGACTATTAGATATAGATGAGGCTAGTAAACCATAGAATAAGGTTACTTCATTACTTAGTAACTTATATTGATGTTCCCAAATTATGGCTTTTAGGTTATGGTTATGATACTGCTTGTGGAAGTGATATTGGGACTTTAGAGATGATATTCCTCCTAGATATAATATGTGGCCTATAGAGATGCTATTTTCTCTTAGACATGATGATTGACCTATAGAGTTTCTCTTATCTTTAGTTATGATTGTTGGACCTATAAAGATAATGTTTCTCTTGGATATGTAAATTGGCCTATAGAAGTGATATTCCTCGTAGTAGTGATTTATGATCTATTGATATAAGATATCCTATAGATGATTACATATCTATATCTATCAAGCTTTCTCAACATGAGATGCCTCTTGCATGAGAGATGATTAAATGTATATGTATATTATGTCTCCTAGATATGAGATGCCTCTTGTGTAAGAAATGATCACATGTTTATATATATTATTCCTCCTAGATGTGAGATGCCTCTTGTGTTATAGAAGATTACATGCTTATTTATATTATGCCTCCTAGATATGAGATGCCTCTTGTGTGAGAGATAATTATATGTCAATATATATTATGCCTCCTAGATGTGAGATGCCTCTTGTGTGATAAATGATCACTTGCTTATTGATACTATGCCTCCTATATGTAAGATGCCTCCTATATGTGAGATGATTAAAGATATGCTACGACTTATAAATATGATTATTGATATGAGTCTCTAATATATGTATGGTCCTAAGGTCATGTTTATGAAATGTTGTGATTATTTGAAATAAATTAATGGGCGAAGGGTCATGTTATGATATTAATTTAATAGATAAGAAGTGTTTATCATTATAAATGATATTATTACATTTTATGAATATGAATGTGTATATGTTTGTATACATATCTCTCCGGTATAGGATGAAGGAAAATATGGTATGATGCTTACTATTCCACTGATTGGATACTGGTGATGCCATGCATATATTTGGCACATTAATAATTATTATATCACTAATGGATGTGATTCTAGTTGAATTACGATATTATGACTATTCGTCCTAATTAAGGGTTAAGCTAAGTGGTAGTTAGATGTCTTTTAGGTGGTTATATTACTTGATGGCTAGAAATTTAATGTAATGCTTAATGAACCTTACTTAGTTAAGATATGGTAACTAGAGATAATTGATATGTTTCTTATAATGGTTTTGAATAATTGATAAATGAGGATTAGTTGGTAAACAATGATTCGTTAAGAAGGATGTTAGTTAATAAAGAATGGTTAGTTTATAAAAGTTAAATTGTTGAGTATTAATGAATAATGGATATAGGATGATAAATTAATTTTAATGAATGGTGGATAAATGACAGTTTTGGTTGACTGATGAACCTTGACTAGATGATAGATGTTGGCTAATTAATAAATAGTGGTCAGTTGCTATCCCATGAGTAAGGATTATATGAAGAATAATGTTTAGGAAAATAACTAGAGGTTATGTGCTGACTAGTGACCTAGTGATTATATTATAATAAGTGTGGGTTAATTAAGAATGAGTAGTTAGGAAGTATTGACTAGATAGATATTCTCTAAGATATGTGTATATTTATAAGTATTTTAGTGTATCTTCTTTTGTAATAGTAATTATGATGATATTGATACCCGACAAGACCTGAGGATACTATTTTCATGATATTGATACCCAACAAGGCCGGAGGAGACTATTATGATGATATTGATACCCGGCAATATCGGAGAATACTATTGTGATAAAATTAATACCCGACAAAGATGGAGATACTATTATGATGATATTGATTCCCGACAAGGCCCGAGGATACTAGTTTGATGATATTGATACCCAACAAGGTTAAAGGATACTATTATGATGATATTGATACCTGCCAAGACAGGAGGATACTGTTGTGATGATGTTGATACCCAACAAGGCTAGAAGATATATTTATGATATGTTGATAACCAATAATGCCGGAGGTTGATTATAATAATATTGGTCCTGATGAGGGCAGTTATGATGATTTGTGATAAAGATTGTGTACTTTGTATACATTCCTGTATATGCATTGTAGCTATCTCTATTAGTCGGTATGGGATAGTTGCATAGATGTGGGTTAAGAATATGACTTATGTTGTTGTATGTTGATTGGACATTCTGAGCCTAGGGTGGTACGGGTACACATTAGATCATCTTAGTATTTGGTTTCCTGAAGTAGCCAGTTAATCACGCTATTATTGATATTCTTGTTATCATTGTTATGATCATTATTATGGCTAGCTTATGATAGATTTGTCTTTGATCTAGTATCGGGATATGAGGTATGTCTTCGGCCTCTCCTATCTTATGATTGCACTATTATGCATGATTATTTCATATCAAGCCATGTGGATTAGAAACCTCTAGTATAATAGTATTTAAATCCCGATTCTATTATAATAAGGTCTCAAAATGAGAATATGATGTTATAGGTTATGCTTTGATCTATATACATATAAATATCTAGCTATATGAAGATATGATACTACTGTATATCCCTTCATTCATTGTTCGTGTTGTATAGTCATTTCTTTATCATGCATATTACTATATATATATATTTCTTTTGCTCATATATTCGTATATTGACCTGGGTCATATGGTATATCATTAACATATATCGAATATAGCTGGAATAAGATAATACACCCTGATACTTCCTTAGTTTTACTATGTTAGACTCTTGGACATGAATAGGATAATTGTTCTTTATTATCTTATTGACTTGTCATATGATTTCTGGGCTCCTGGGTATAGTTTCCTTTTTGGTTACATATTATATAGCTATGCTTTATCTTTGGAGCTCAATTAGTAGTAGCCTAAAGAGTACCATTCGTTAGGTACTGATACTATACTTTTGTGGCATGCACATTATAGTACAGGTTATTGGTATTGATGTGAGCATCATGCGGAGCAGCCCTAGTTCAGAGACTTAAAGTGAGCTACTGACATTTAAAGCATTAATTATCTCTCTTTTATGTATTATAATAGTCTCTAAGTTGTATTTGGAGATAAGATGTATAATTGTGAAATATCCTGGGTGTTAACCTATAGAAACTTTCACAGAAATTTATTCTTCAGACCCAATATGACTTTTGGGTACGAGCTGTATGCTGGGGTATGAGTAGTATGATCCTGTCATATGCTGCCTAGTATTAGTTGGTGGAATAGTTTTTGTCACTGGAATAGATATGACTTGGAGGTGTGAGTCATAAGGGATTGGTACGAGTTGTATTAGGTACTCGTATAGTGGGCATTGTTTGATCCTCCTGGTATTTAATTCTTCTAAGGATACAAGTTATGGGTACGGATCGTATACTATGGTTATGACTTGGATGGATGAGTTGTATAATAGAAAATGTTTGAACCAAGGGTTGAGGCTTTGATATGAGTGGTGGATACCAATCGTATAGGAGGGTATGACATGTATGGGCCAGTTGTGTCCCTCTGATGGGTTTTTAAGGAATTTAAGTAATGTTATTCTGGAGATTTACCTACTTACCCTAATTAGTACCCATTACTTCTAATACACTTAGTAGGTCATTTACCTTATTATTCTATTTATTAACACTTGGAAACTATTCCAAAATATCTTATAATTCTCTCAAGAGCTTTTGGGGCAAGAAGGCTAAGGTTTTATCTTGTGGATTGCTTTGGGGCTTGTTATGGTGATTTCTTTCGCTCAATTTTTCAATATAAGGCATAATTCTCTTCCCTCATTGTAATTTCAACTAAGGTCATGGTTTATATGATTGATTTCAAGGTTTTACTATTTCATGATTATGGTTTTCAACTATTATTTGGGGGTTTTGATATTGAATGCTTGGGTATGGTTTCCTATGGTTTTAATTATGCTTTTATATGCATTGATGGTGGGTTTCGACAATTATATTGCATGGTAATGGTTTAATGGTCTTTGGAATCAGTTTTGATTATATTATTCCCCCGAGTTGTTTAATAAAATACATATAAAGATATGTTCATTGCATTGACTTCTTTTAATGGAAATCTTGCATGTTTTAAACTGGACAAAGGATTTATGGATGGCTTAAATAGTTTAAAAATGATAAAAACAAAATGGTTATGCTTGTGGAGAACATGGAAGTCTCCCAAGTAGATTTAATATAGTAATTAGAAGGGCACCTAAGGTCCCCTTAACCTAAATAGTTTGGCTATAGATATTAATTGCAAGTTAGGGGTAATATGACGATACCACTAATATTGGTCCTAGTTAATAAATGGTAAATGGATTGTTTGGACATAGTTTTAATTGGGCATTAATGGCTGGGGATGTTGCTAAGCCATGAAAAGTGGCGGTATCGGGTGGACCATGATAACGCTCAACTCACTCTTATGTTTAAGGTGTGAGGTGGTCATTATCAATAACCCACTTGAGTTGGGGTCGAATCCACAAGGAGCGAATTGTAAATTTCAAATCCTTTGGGTGGTCTAATTACTTAAAGCTTATTCGGAATTCTAATAAATACAACATGTAAAATAAAATAGGGGGAATTAGTTTGGAATTGGTTTGTAACAATTTTTGATTAATAATGCATAAATATGACACTTTTGACTCAAAATCAAGATTTGAGGAGATCTTGGGATTATTTCTACCTAAAAGTAAAAGCATGTGGGTTGATGATAGTTTAACATCAAAGTTAATTGTTAATGAAAGGATAGGCTAGGTCGAAGATCATTGTAGTTAATCTTTTAATAAAACCACAACAATTTTACCCATTGGCTCTTTCTAGCACCTCACAAATGTGCAATCCGTAATCATCCAAAACCTCAATCAAGTATCCCTATTTCTAGGATGATGCTCTTGAAATGATTTACACTCCAATTACACTTATTTCTAACATTCCAAAAGGTAGTAAACCATAGGCTTAATTGTCCACCATTACCTTGTCCCCTATAACCCTATTTCAAGGATGTTATGGGTTACCTCATGTTCACCTTCATCCCTCTTTCAAGGATGATGAAGGGTTTCTAGAGTTTGGGGTTTTCACCTATCAAACCCATTTGGAGATTTGGGGTTTTCACCACAAATTCCAATTCATCAACTCACGCAATGGTGGAATCCATAGTCAACAACAAATAATCATGCAAACACAACAACACCCACACACACATTACACTTTAGTTTAACATAATCCCAAGACTAATTAACTTAGCCAATCATGAAGAAAGTAATAAAAGATATACTATAAGGATTATCCAAAGCATTCATTCTTCACAAAATACTAAGAAATTAAGCTTCCACAATAAGTTACACACTTGCCCAACTAGGATTTCTTGCTTCAATTTCAAAATTGTCTATGAGGTAAGCAATACCCAAACAAGAAAGAGTTTTTGCCTACAAAAGGTTTGGGATTTGTCCAAGAGACATTACAAAAATTCCCTTGGTCATACTCCTACTTAGCCACAATCATGTGAGGTTGTCCACGATCACGACTAACATGACTACAGTTGTGTTCTGTGATTGAGTTTTCTTAACCTTTATGGCTAATTGCGAATGTGGCTTCAGGACCTCAATCGCAGTAAATGAGGCCAAACTACTCCATGTCTTTAGCTACACTTATTTTGCTTTTATTTGATTCCTTTTAGCTCCAATCCACATCATTTCATCTTCTTAACTATATACCTACATAATATGGATGTTACTGCATTAAATAACAAATATGTCTCATTAGATTCTTCAAAGCATGGTAGTGCGTATGAATAGTTAGTGCATATGAGTGGTAAAGTTACGACTAATCAACACCCCAACTTAAAACCTTGCTAGTCCTCAAGAAACACTACCCTTTACTATGAGACAACTGTACATGTATGACCATACTCTATTACCCAATGATCATGATAACTCTAACTTGATTATTACCATAAAAAGGTCTACACACATAAGCAGAATAAATTTTAATGACGTCCCTCAACATAAAATGAGATAATAGAGTACACAATAGACTTTGAGGAGCAACCATATGGCAATTACTACACACTCTAGAAATGAATCACTTGTTGAAATGAACCAAAATATTCATCCTTTTATCTTATTGTGCGGAAGATGAAAGCCTCAACTTGTTCACATGCCTCCTCATAATAAAGAAAATTTCATTCACCTAGTTACCAATACTACAATAAGGAGTTTAAGTACAAATACTCTCTCTCTTAAGAAATTCTCAATGTTAACAAGTACCATGCCATAGGCTTGTCCCTATTTTCAATCGCCAGTACAATGAACACACTTGGTTGGGAATCACAAAGGACTTTTTGAGCTTGTAATGTAGGTTTAGGGTAGGTTAGGACATCAACTTAAAACAACAAGGTTGAACCCTCCTTGAACTTCTATATCACACTCTTTTCATTTTTTACTATTGGGATACTTCTTTTCCTTTACGATTGTGCCTACTTTACCATTTCTTGGTTTTCTCATTTTCCTATTTCTCTTGTTTTGTGCATAAATCATGCCTTTCTTTCCTTTGTTGGATATTTTCTTTCTTCTAATTATTTTTCTTTATTAGCTTAAGTTGTAGGCATTTTCTTATCACTTCCATGCCAACTACACCTTTTTTAATTTCCACTACCCCCAACTTAGGCTTTTAGCCTCAATTTGTATTCTTAAGTTTAAGGAGGGTAGGGTTCTAAAAAGGAAAAATAGAAGGGTCACGGCTTATAATGTGTTTGCCAAAAAAAGTCCAAAGGCTCAAAGAGGATGACTAGAGGTAACTCCTATGTATTGGTAGGATTTTTAGGCTAAAGAAAGATTCCAATATCACAAGATGGTCTATGATTATTTTATCAACCAATAACAATTAAAATTTAGCTTTGAAATACTAGTATAGTAAGTTCTAGATGGTACAAGTACATATGAGATTTAGTCCATCTAATTCTCGGGCACAGGTTGCCTAATCTTAGGCAAGAAGAGGTCAGTTAGTTTCTTTGTGTCCTTCTATCGATTTTATGCTCATCCTTATTGGGGTTATTATGAGGATAAAAGGGAAAACTGATTCAAGTATGGCCAAGTGGGCCATCAGCTCAAGCATTGCCTAGTTAATAAGGTTCGTATGGGGGGAATAAGATTCTTGTGGCTTTATATTCTGCTCCTACACCTGGTGGGGTAGCATCTGCTTTTGTTACTGCTCCTGGTTCTAGTGTTGGTCAGAAAAGGTTGTATGCTCTGGCATCCCAACAAGAATTTGAGGCATCACCTGGTATCGTTACTGGTACATTATAATTTTTCTCACATAATGCATATTATTTTCTTGATCTAAGGTCCACTCTTTCATATGTGACTCCATATATGGATGTCTCTTTTGATTTTAATTTGGAAGCTTTCTCGGATCCTTTTTTTGTTTCTACGCCAGTTGTTGACTTAGTTATTGATAATAGAGTCTATAGGGGTATGTGGTAGCTGTTGGTGGAAAATATACCTTGGTGTATCCGTTTAAGTTGGATATGGTAGATTTTGATATAATTCTAAGTATGGATTGGTTGCATTCTTTTTATGTGTCTATGGATTGTCGGACCTATATGGTTATCTTTAAGTTCCCCAATGAACTGGGTATAGAATGGGAAGGTAGTTTCTTAGCTCCTAGGGGGAGATTTATTTCTTATCTTAGAGCTTAGAGGTTAACATTTAAGGGTTGTCTTTATCACTTGGTTTGGGTTAAAGATTCTAACTCAGAAGGTCCTTCTTTGTCTTCAGTCCCTGTAGTTAATGAATTTCTAGAGGTCTTTCCGAATGTTTTTCCTAGTGTTCCTCTAGATAGGGAAATAGTGTTTGGTATTGGTTTTCTTTCAGACTCTCATCCAATTTCTATTCCTCCATTTAAAATGGCTCTAGATAAGTTGAGGGAACTTAAGGAGCAACTTAAGGGTCTTCTGGATAATGGGTTTATTCATCCTAGTATTTCTTTGTGGGGTACACCGGTGTTGTTTGTGCCTAAGAAGGATGGTTCCCTTCGAATATACATTGAATATAAGTAGTTAAACAAGGTGACGATCAAGAACAATTATCCTCTTCCTCAGATAAATGACTCATTTGACCAATTATAGGGTGCCAAGTTCTTCCTTATGATAGATCTTTGGTCTGGGTACCATCGGCTTAAGATTAGGAAGGTAGATACCCCTAAGATAGCTTTTCGTATTCAGTATGGGCATTTTGAGTTCTTGGTGATATCATTTGGATTAACTATTGCTCCAACTATTGATGATATTTTGGTTTATTCTGAGAGTGAGGTGGATCATACTAATCACCTCCATGTGGTGTTGCAGACCTTAAAGGAACAACAGTTGTACGCCAAGTTCTCTAAGTGTGAGTTTTGGTTGAACGTTGTAACTTTCTTAGGTTATGTTATTTCTAGTAAAGAGATCATAGTGGATCTGCAGAAGGTTGCTATGGTGAACAGATGGCCCAAGCCTATCTCTCCATCTAATATTTAGAGCTTCTCATGTAGGGCTTGGTTGTGTTTTGATATAACATGGCAAGGTGATTGCCTCTGCTTCCAGGCATTTGAAGGTACATGAGAGGAATTATCCTACTTATGATTTGGAGTTTTTTGCAGCTGTGTTTGCTTTGAAAAATATGGCAACATTATTTATATGGTGTTTATGTGGATATCTTTTCTGATTACAAGAGTCTTATGTGTATGTTCACTTAGAAAGAGCTTAATCTCAGGCAGAGGAGGTGGCTTGAGCTTCTCAAGGATTATGATAAGTCATCACTACCACCCAGGTAAGGTCAATATGGTTGCTAATGCACTTAGCAGGTTATCCATGAAAAGCTTGTCTCATATGGAGAAACGCAAACGGGAATTGGTAAAGGATATTCACTGCTTGGCTAATCATTGGAGTTCATATCATAGACTCTAAGGATGGTGGTGTGATGGTGCAAGAAGTGGTTCAGTCATCTCTTGGTGCAAAGGTTAAAGAAAACCAAGTGCTGGATCCTATCTTAATAAAAAAAAAGGGTGATATTGGTGGGCAAGAGGTAGTGGTATTTGAGATCAGTGGTGGTGGTACTTTATGGTACAAAGGGAGGTTGTATATTCCTGATGTCGACGGGCTACGACAAAGGGTTTTGGATGAGCTGCATAAGTCGTGCTATGTTTTTCATCACGGCTCGACTAAGATATATCATGATCTCAAGGAGATTTACTGGTGGAAGTCATAAAGAGAAATGTGTCTAAGTTCGTGGCCAAGTGCATGGTATGTCAATTTGGTAAGGTTGAGCACATAAGGCCAGGAGGATTGTATCAAGAAATTAATTTGCCCAAATAGAAGTGGGAGGTGATCAATATGGACTTCGTTACCGGTATTTCTTGTTTTTGAAATCAGTATGATTCGATTTGGGTCATCGTTGATAGGATGACCAAGTTTACACATTTCTTGCTAATACAGACTATCTTCTAGGATGAGGATTATGTGCGGTTGTATCTTCAGGAGATTATAAAGATGCATGGGGTGCTTAATTTGATTATATTTAATAGTGGTATGCAGTTTATATCTCATTTAAGGTGGTCTTTCCTGAAAGGGTTGGGGACTAAGGTTAGTCCGAGTACTGGTTTTCATCCACAGTCAGATAAGAAAGTGGAGAGAACTATTCAAACATTAGAAGATATGCTTTAGGCCGATGTGATTGGCTATGGAGGCAAATACATTAGAATCTACCTTTGGTGGAGTTTTCTTACAACAATAGCTATCATTCGAGTATTGGTATGGCTCTTTTTGAAGCATTGTATGGTAGGAGGTGTAGATCTCCTATTGGGTGACGTAAGCTTAGAGAAGTTGACATATTTGGTTAGGATTTGGTTTATCAGGCGGTGAAGAAGGTCAAGGTGATTCAAAATAGGTTTAATGCTGCCCAAAGTCGCCAAAAGTCCTATGTGGATGTTGGGCATAGAGACTTAGAGTTTGAGGTCCGGGATAGGGTGTTCCTCAAGGTGTCTCCCATGAATGGAGTGGTTCGGTTTGTAAAAAAAGGGAAAATCAATCCTCGGTTCATTGGTCCTTATGTAATTTTATGGATTGTTGGAAATTTTGCTTATGTGTTGGAGTTTCCATCTAGCTTAAGTTTAGTTAATCCGGTCTTTCATGTTTCTATGTAGAGAAGGTGTCTTGGTGATCCTTCTTCGTTTGTTCCATTGGAAGGATTAAGTATTTAGGATTATCTATCTTATGAAGAGGTCCCAGTTGAGATTTTAGATAGGAAAGTTTATCAGTTGTGGACCAAGGATGTCGCTTTGGTTAAGGTTCTATGGTGGAACCATTAGGTAGAAGAAGCTACTTGGGAAGTGGAAGAGGACATAAAGCCTAAGTATCCACATTTTTTCTGCTCCTAGGATTCGTGCGGAAGGTATGTGTCTTGAACACATTTTTATTTTTGGAGTTTGTTAAATAAAATATTAACATCTTTGACTCTTTGTTTTCAAACTTTGTTAAAGGGATGTTTGATAATGCAAATGACTCTATATGAGGTTACCCCTATCTTTTCCGTCATTTGGGAATGAATGTTCCTATTAGGAGATATTGAAACATCCTGGGTTCCTTAGAAAAATTCCTGGAAATTAGTTCTCTGGACCCAATACAACTCATGGGTACGAGCCGTATGCTGGGGTACAAGTGTATGGTCTTGTTGTATGCTGACTAGTGTTAGTTGGTGGGATGGTTTTGGTCACTATATAGGGTACGACTTAGAGGTGTGAGTCGTAAGGGACTGGCATGAGTCATATCAGTGACTCGTATGGTGGGTATTTGTAAGACCCCATAAAATCCTAGGCTTAACTCAGACCTTTAAATCTTGTTAAGGGGTCCCAGACTTAGAAAATTTTAGCTAAGTATTCAGACTTAGTGTTATTTTAGCCTTTGTAGGTTGGCGACTCTATTTTACGACCCTCATGACCTTAAAGTAATGATTTTTAGGTTGAATCATGATCAGGAATGTCAGTGGGTATTCCCGAACCAGTTTCAGATTTTTTTGAACTTCGTTTGGATCATATTTGAAAGCTCAAACTAGTGGATTGATGCTATCTCAATGCAATGCATCGCCTATCGCATCGATGAATATTTTCCTCCAATTTCCAGTGCAAATTCTAGTGAACCAATGTGGACTTGACATGCTGTGTTGGCTATCGTGTCGATTCCAATGATGTGACACGTCGGTCTGCGCATTACTAGTCCAGTTTCAGTAATTAAAACCCGCGTCTAGAGGGGTAAATGGGTTTTTTCCCATCTTATAGCATCCCCCATAACATGTAATTAAGCTGTCCAAAAGTCAAAATTTACTTTTTCTCCCTAGAATTTTTCAAGAACAAACCCTAGTTCATCACATTTACGAATCCAAGTTCCAACGAAATCCATCAATCTTTCAGAATTTAAGCTTTATGGTATGACAAGTGTTAATCCAAGGATCCCTTCCACCCGTGGAGTCCAGGAAACTCTTTTAAACTTTACATAAATTTATTTCTTGATTTCCAAGATTCGTACTCAAGTGTATTCATCATTATAATGTTGACTGGGTTTTTATTCCATGATTAAATGCAAGATTTATGTAAAAAAAATTAATATGCATGTAGTATCATCTGAATTCATGTTAAAGCCTTGAAATTGTGATGCTCATGTGTTGATTTTTACTATGTGCATATACAATGCCTTCCAAGTGTTTGATGAGTCATTCATATGAATTAAATAGTGAGATTATATCATGTTAGCATGTATACTATTTTATGCCATTCAAGTGTTTGATAAAATGCCTCTATAGATGCATTATGAACAAGTGTGCATTTCTATGCTATGCAAGGTCATGTAATGCTTTAATTTTTATGCTATCTAGAGTTGGGGGTATTTAATACCCAAAAATTTAGATGTTTACCTAGAGCCAGTGTCAGTTACAGAATAATTTTGGTCATGTCACAATCAGTAGTACTCTCAGTCAGTTATAAAACTCAGGAAAAACATAGTAGACTGAGTTTCAGTCTAGTCCAGCTTAGTATTTAGTTCATACCTCAGTAAATTCAGTTAGTTAATAGAATTCAGTAGTATTCCATCAGTTAATAAAATTTAGTGAACTCAGTTCAGTTAGATAATATAATCAATAATAGTTCAGTCAGGCCTAGTATGAACTAGGAATCAGTTCAGTGTCTCTTCAGTTGGGAGTAGGATTCATCACCGACCGAACCCAAGGATAGGGGCATTCTTGCCAGTAGAGGGTTGGACCCTTAGTATCAATCGTTGCATTATAGAACTACGTAGCCAGCGTAGGTTGAGATATCTTCCTGCCGGACTAGGTTAAAATATCTCATACGAGTTTTTCTGCCAGCGAGGGTTGATGAAAGAGCTTCCTATTAGAGAGGATTACCTCATAGTTGTCTTTACCCGTGGCACAGTACTGACACCTTTCCAACTGGGGTTATAGGTTGGACCCTAATCTATCCAGAAAAGGGCATGTCGGTCAGATGATTTCCTCCCACAATCTCAATTTTAGTTCCAGTCTCAGTGTAAAACTCAGTTCAGTTCTACAGAATCAGGACTGTTAGAAATAATTCCACAGAATTAGGACAGACAGATACAGTTATTCAACTATCAGTTATACAGTATTAGTAAACTCAGATATCTGTAAATCAGTAATTCAGAACTTAGTATCCAGTGTTTTCACGACCTCAGTTATAGTTTACGTATTTATGCATGTACTCATATTTAGTTATACCTATGTTATTCAGTCAGTATTGTTCATGCATATGAACCCATGCATCTTCACCTACCTCACTTAGCATACTAGTATATTTAAAGTAATGACGCATACCTTTCTTTGGACTATGATGTCTTATATCATAGGTTCGGATGCACGGGCTCCTGATTATACTTAGCAAGCTGATCCATCAGCAGCAGACTAGTGGTGAGTCCTCATTATTTGAGGACAGATTTATTATTACAGTATTTTAGTACTCAATTTATTTCTATAGTCAGAGTTAGTTGGGGACTTGTCCTATCAATTCCTTGTTCAGATAGTAGAGGTTTTTTAGACTAGAGTATTTATAGACAAATATTTAGTTTTTGTATGGATGTACCATACTCAGTATTTATTTACATTTTTGAACCTTATGGCTAGTTTTCTTCTAATTTCTGCATAATTATAGTATTTCTATTTAGTTATTACAGCAGGTACAAGTCACGAGTCAGCTTATCATCCTTCAGGAATATGAGCACCGTTTAGTGTTTGGGGTACAAACTCAAGGCATTACAGTAGTGTTTGATCCTTCTGGTATTTTATTCTTTTAGGGATATAGGTTATGTTTATGGATCATATGTTGTGGTTTCGACTTGGTTGGAGGAGTCAAATACTGGATAGTATTTGATCCAATAGTTGAGGCTTGGATACGAGTGGTGGATACCGATTGTATAGGAGGGTACAACTTGTATGGATCAATCGTATCCCTGTGATGTGTTTTTAAATGATTTAAGTGAGGGTATTCTGGATATTTCCCTACTTACCCTAATTAGGACCCACGACTTCTAATACACTTAGGAGATTATTTAACCTATTATTCTATCATTAAAACATACAAAGTATGCATAAACATCTCATAATTCTCTCAAGAGCTTTTGGGCCAAGAAGGGTAAGGTTTCATCTTGTGGATTGTTTTGGGGCTTGTCTTGGAGATTTCTTTCCATCAATTTCAATGGTGTAAAGCATGATTCTCTTCCCTCATTGTGATTTCAACTAAAGGCCTAATTTATATGATTGATTTTGTGGTTTTAGTATTTCATGATTATGTTTTTCAATTATTATATTAGGTTTTTTGATATTGAATAACTTGTTATGATTTTCTATGGTTTTAATTATGCTTTTATATGCATTTATAGTGGATTTGGACAATTGGATTGCGTGGTAATGGCTTAATGGTCTTTGGAATTGGTTTTAGTTATATTATTCCCCAAAAGTGTTTGATAAAATGCTTATAAAGATATGTTCTTTGCATTGACTTATTTTAATGAAACTCTTGCATGTTTTAAACTAGACAAAGGTAAATGGTTTGAAAAGGATAAAGGCTAAATGGTTATGCTTGTGGATAACATGGAAGTCTTCCAAGTGGATTTTATATGGTAATTAGAAGGGCACCTACGGTCCCCTTAACCTAAATGGTCGGCTATGGATATTACTTGAAAGTAAGGAGTGGTATGACAATACCACTAATATTGGCCTTGGTTAATAAATGGTAAATGAATTTTTTTCACATGGTTTTAATTGGGCATTAATGGTGAGGTGTGTAGCTAAGTCGTGGAAGGTTGCGGTCCTGGGGGGGACCAAAACTGAAAACTTATATTTTCCTATATAACGGGTCTTGATGACCATGTATGTGTGTCACATTTTAAATTAGGGATATACTAGTCATCCCATTGAATATTTCCTAATCATTCGGTTACACGCACATGGGGCCCTTTCAGTAGGGGAGTTTAACCCATATAGCCCGTGGGTGGTTAGGAAGCCAAGCTACACAACCCAGGTAAAGTTTTTAAGTGTATGCTAAAACTGGTTCCTTTTCCCGACACTTATTTATGTATGGTTGTATGTATTCTAAATGGTTTTACTTGGTTTTATGATTGGTATTATTCTGTACTTATCTTGAGATTCATGTTAGCGGTCACTCGCTAACCCCATCTACTAGTGGATGTATGCACACTCTATGTAGGAACAAACCATTCTACTCCTTCTGTTCAACACGTGGATTTGATATCACTATTTAGAATGCAGTGGTGAGCTTCCATCCTTTTGGAAAATATCATTTCATGTTATGGATTTATTTAGACATTTTTCCTTTATTTTGGATATTGGTTTTGGCCATGGTTGGGAGCATATCCCAATTAAATTTGTTTACTCTTTTGGATAAAGGCCTTGTGGTAATTTTGGAGGTTAGTATGGGTAGGATCGGTATTGGTGTAAGCCTTAGCATTGGTGTTGATATTGAGGCTGGCATCATCGGACATGATTTCTCACTGTTCCATCATATTACATTTTGGGATTTATTTTTATTTTATGTTTTGGTATTCCCTTTAGTTTATGGTCTATGGTTTGGTTTGGTATGGTTGGGCGGTTGGTTCACTATGGTTGGGCTCGGTTGGGTCTGTCACAGTTGTGACCCTATCCCAGACTCTTAATGAGCATAATAACTCTATCTTGTTATATGTTTAAAATTTAGCCTATCTAAGGCTGTACATAGGTGGTTGGTTTGGGAAACAGAGAGCAGTCCCCGATCTTGGTTGGACTTGGGATGCCAATTACGACAAGGCCCAGGGTTGAGTCGTGTCACACTGTATTTCAATTTTGTACTCTTTTTATATTAGAAGCATTTGTACCGATTCTACCAAGTTTTAGGATTCTTCTCTGTATTGATCTTTATTTTTTGTATTTCATATTTTTTTGCTCATATAATTGAGTAGTCCCTTACTAGACATTTCAGATAATAGGTTAGGTTGCCTACTACTGGGTTATGGTAGGTTCCATCCTGACCTGAGAAATTGGGACATGACAAATTAAAATCAGAGCATATGTTTCATTGGTGTATTAGTACAAGAGGTAAGTGTTAGTAGAGTCTTCTAGATCGATATGGAGACGTTCATAACCTATCTTTGGGAGGCTACAATGACATTTTAGGAAATTTACTTCATGACTCCTTATTATGTGTCCACATTTCTATGAACATTGAACACATTCTTTGACTTTATTCTATTCCCGAAGGATGATGTGATATTATCAATTGATATGAATAAGACTCAAACATACATTACTAAAATTTCAGCATAGCATTGGATTAGAGGGTTAGAGATGAATATCAAAGATCCTCACTGGCAATTCAAAAGGATTTGGGAAGAGTCCCCATCAAACTTGTGGTGTGTGGTATGGCTCTTTGAGATATGGCGACCATTCTAGATTATGACGGGCAATATTTTGGACTATTCTAGGATCTTAGTTTGGCTATGTTGTGATGAGACACAGGTTTAGAGAATGCCCCTAGTATCAGATAGGTGATTAGCTAGAGTTAGCTTGTATTCCCCACCAGCCTAGAGTTCCTAAGACATGCTACTATTTAAAAAGTTTGGAAATAATTTTATGAATTTCTCTCAACACCAGTTGCCCAGCCATTTGGGTTCAGATCGTATTCTCTCCATATTGATGCTTTAGGAATCTTTATGACTGTAGAGAGACCAACTACTAGTCTAGGGAGTGTCCATAACAATGGATTGTAGTCATTGAACTTATTTAGACCAGCTCAGGATATTGTGGAATCTTTGGATAGAGATGGTATGCTTGGCACCTAAGTTGATGATTCAGTTGGTCCATCCAAGTTAGACCCGTTCATTTTTATTTTTCTATGCCAGTCAAGCATATGATTGCCAATATCACCAGGATTGGTGTGCTTTTATTTCCCGCATTTATCTCTTACTATGTGCATAGGGGTTTTCATACCTATTGATGATTATATGCCTTGATAAATTTATATTGGTCATTATGTGCCTTACTGATGAATTCATGATTATATTACTACTCTATAGTTTATTTCTTTTAGTAGTAGATTAAGTAGATCTATATTGATGTCTTTCTCCTATGGGTATGGTTTTAGGATTGAGTCTCATTTATCTTGGTACATTAGCCCGATTATTTCAATTGAGTGGTACATGATATTGCTATTTATTTTGGTACCACCTATTCAATATATTGATATTGATATTGCTGTTGCTATTTCTCCCACTATGTGTTGTTATTGATATTACTTGATGTTATTACTAGATATTATAACATGATGAATTTGATTCTCGCTGGATAGCTGTATACACTAGTGCTATCTAGTGAGACTTTCATTTTCTTATCATACAATTTTGTGGCTTGAGTAGATATAGCCGGATTTGATAATTTCCTTCCCCTAGTATGGCGTGGTTGACTTTGTTCCCTCTTGGTTAACTGTATTAGATTATTTTGGGGATGTGTTATGGCAGCGAAGGTAAGTGACCTTCCATGTTTTTTGTGGATTTTGTGTCTGTAATTTAGTTATGTTTCCTATTTGGAGTTTGAGATCATTAGACTCGTCTCTTCCATTGAGAAAGTTTTTGGTTTGGTTATACCTTCCTATGTAGCCTATTTTTTAGATGGACCAGTTTGAGCCTCATTCTTCATTTATGGCTATTTCAACAGCCAATGGATAGTTTGATGTGGATTTTAAGATATCGTGGATTTATCTCATAGGTATATTAGGTCCGTACCCTTGGGATAGTTTGCCTTGTTGTTAGTGTAGAGATTAGATACTTCTTTATTGTTGTGATATAGTTTTGCCTTAAGTGGAGTTGGAGTGTTAGAGGTAGGTGTCCTTTCTTATGATTACTTCTTAAGTTGGAAAATTAGAAACTCTTTAGCTTGAGTTATCGGTACTCTGGTGGTGGTCTCGACCTTGACCATGGTTTTAAGATTTGTATTTCTTCTTTGATGATTTTATTCTTAGATGGATTAAGAAAATCCCCATTTCAACATTTGTTCGTCCTAGTGAGGCTTGGTGGTGTAATTCTCTTTTATGATATAAGCCTGTGGCTATTTCTTTGCCTAGGTGGAATATTGGATTAGTTAGTTTCAGCTTAAGTTGTATTTCTTCGAGTTTTCTAAATTTTTTGCCTTCACTTGGGTGGTTTTTAGCCTTGAGAAGTTTTGAGTATGTTTGGATAGTTCATGCCCTCCAGTGGAAATATAGTGGGTTATATGCATTTTCAGCCAGTGATTTTTCCTTTTGCATGACTCCTATTTTGTGACTATGTTTCATTCCTTCCAGCTGATTTAGAGTTGGTTGCTTGTGTTATCAATCAATGGTTATCCTAGTTGTTTTTTTTCTCTCTAGATATGTCTCAACTGTGGATTGGTATGATTTATCTCGAATACGACAGATCTTGATATTAGAGTCGATTTGAGATAGTCTATATTTATATAGCCTCATTGGCGTAATTTTGGATTTTTACTCCTTGGAATAGCAATTTGAAAGTATGATAGATTTGGAGCATTAGTTCCTACATATTTTAAGTTTTGATATAGACATTTGAGATTGAGCAATTTAACCTTGGTATTAAGATTTCAGATTAGTGTTGTAGAGCTATCGTACAACCTTCATTGTTTACTTTTTTTAGTTTGGATTTCATTTATAGGCTGGTTGAGCCTACTCCGTGGTTGCCTATTTGGTCTTCTAAACTTCTGCTAGATTATAGTTGATTAGTGTTCAGATGATAACCTATGGGCCTCATATTGGTTATTTCAGTTTTTACCTCGAGTTTCAATTTCTTGGGGAATTTTTGATGATTTTCTTAGTCGAAGTAATATTCTCGAGTTGGATTCAGTATCGCTTCATTTTTAGTGGATAAGACATCTTGGAGTGGAATATTTAGTGATGAGTAGTTTACCTTGGATTTCAAGATTTTAGTTTGATTTTATCTGGACAGGTTGCAACATTGGCATGGATTGCATTCCTTGATTATCTCTATTTGTATTCAAAGATAGAGACTTATGATCTTATTCTCATATTTACCTTATAGACTTTCAACAGATCATCTTTAGTTCTTTGGATTCTCTCTGATGAGACTATATGGATGAGACTCAAGTGATTTTTCTTCTGGCTTGAAGCAGATAGCAGGTGCAAAGAGGTAAAGGAAGGTTACTTTTGGATTTGGAGTCAATTTTATGACTAATGTCTTGGTTTTCTTTTGTCTTGGGATTGGATGAGCTTTTGTTGATTTATTTGAATATAGAGATGGTGTCAATGCGATGTGATCCAGTAGTGCATGCCTCAGCCTTTTTGGTCAAATTGTAGGCCAGCTAGCGGTAGAGGTAGAGTTTGGCTATTTTGGAAGCAGAATAAGAGTATTGGTTGAAAAAGGGATACCTGTGGAGAAATCCCTTGCAACTGTTTTCCCTCCGCTGAGGTTATCTAGGAAGTCATACTTGGAGCATGTAGGCCCAGTACCTCATCCTTTTGAGATTTTGAGATTCTTTCTGTCTGTAGACTTTCGAGGACGAAAGTCCTTTTAGTAGTGGATATTGTAACAATCCTTCATGTCATTTTTAATATTTATTCTTATCTTTATTTTTTGAGCTTCTCCATAGCTGTCTCAAGTCATTTATGACTTACTGGGACCGATGGTTTGGTTACTAGGTAGTTTGTTTGGTTTTTAGAGCCAATTCTCTATTTTGAAGTCGTCGCTGGTTCCAAAAGGCCACCAGGCAAAAACTTCAATGAAACAATCTTGGATGAAAATTTTAACTTTGCCAGAAGATCCAAAATATTGATTTTAGTCTAGGTTGACCTTCGGTTTGGGTCCCAATGCACCCGAGCTCATTTCGACCTATTGGTCAAAAAGTTAAAAATTAGAAAAAATGGGTGTAGGAACCATATTTGGTCGAAAAGAACTAGGATTAAAAATCAGACTTTTCCATTGCATCTAAAACATCGATTTTTGGTTAGGGAGACCCTTGGTTTAGGTCCCAAGGCTCCCAGACTTATTTTGGGCTATTGAGCAAATTTTTTGAAAAGTGATAAAACTATAGGTGTGGGCCCCACTTTTTTCATAAAGGATCTCCGATGAAAGTTTTGATGATTCCAATGGATTTGAAATGTGGTTTACACTCAAAATTCACTATTTGATCATGTTCTTTAGATTCATGATGAATTCTTAGGGTCAAAAACTTATTTTTGAATTTGTTGTCATCTGGTGCAACTGCGATTGCGGCCAAGAGTGTGTGATCATGAGTAGTATGATCGCGAACTGTAGGACCGCGATTGCGACATCTGAATACCTGTAGGGGATATATAAAGGCCCCATGATGCGTTTGGGGCATTTCCCCGTCAAAATTTAGACCTAGAAACCCCAAAATTAGTGTAATTACTCAAAATTGGTCATGCGGGTGACTTGGGAGCTTAATTATCATCTTTTATCGCTATTATGTTCAAGAATAAGGTAAAAATTTCTTGAATTCGTGCTTGAAATTCTTACTTTGGACCCAAAACCCTTGTTTAGTTTACGACTTGACTTTTTCCCAAAGTATGCTTAGTTTTCACCCATCCTTTAAGAGTTATGATTCCTTATTCATGTGTGAACATTGGTCTGGTCTCGGAATCTCATTTTCCATATATGGGACCCACTTATGGTTTTAGTGTCATTTTTTGACCCGAAGCACAATAGTGCAATATGAGTATCATTAGAGTCGTATTGATGAGTAAATTATGGTTTTGATAGTGTGATGGCATTTTGAGGATTGTAAATAAAGATGATCATGTGGTGCATGAAGCAAAGATTTGCGGTTTGGCCTTAAGGTAGGCTTTTTTCAACTTTCCTTCATAGATGATATGTGATATATGTTGCATGTTAATATGGATGTTAGGCTTGATTATGAGTAGGATAACTTGGCCTTGATTGTTGATGTTTTGGGGAATAGATGAGGGTTTTGGACCCATAAGATGACATGTTTATAACCCCTTTGTATCCTATTGCCTTCCCTTTTTAGTTTAGATTAGTTATTGCATGGATATGATATAATGCTACATTTGGAATATGGATTTAGAATTTGAAGAATGATTTGTGTATTTAGCCTTATTGGCATAGTATGGTAGTCTTGAAATCATAAGTTGGGTAGAGTTGACTTGAGTACCCTTGCTTTTAGTTTAAGTTTCTATCTTAGGCTTGACTATGGCTTATCTGATATCTATAAGATGAACTAGATACAATAGCCTAGTTTAGGTCTTATAACGCCTAACTATTGAAATTGTGGGATAGAAGTGGGATCGTTCAGGCCACATAGGCCTAAGCTTGTATTATGTCTCGTAGACTTAGTGCGGATGTTAGACATATATGAGGGTATTAAACCATAAAATAAGGTTACTTCATAACTTGGTAACTTGTATTGATATTCTCAGATTGTGGCTTTTGAGTTATGGTTATGATACTCCCCGTGGAAGTGATATTGGGAATTTAGAGATGATATTTCTCCAAGATACGTTATGTGGCCTATAGAGATGCTATTTCCTCTTAGAGTTAATGATTGGCCTATAGAGATGCTATTTCCTCTTAGACTTGATGATTGGCCTAACAGAGATGATTTACAGAAAATCTCTTAGAAAAACTAAGTGTAAAGGCTCACAAAGTTTACGCAGATTATTCTTTATAGAAAGATAATAGTTATAGACTTTAGCTTTTAGATTTCAGATTTCAGAAGTGAGCTCTTTCTACACTTAGACAGTATGATTTATAAACAGAATACGAGTATAGCTTTCAGAACTAAATGTTATGACTCACTAGAATAATAAAGTATGATTGATTTATTATTCATGATTTCAGTATTTTAGATATTCCAGCTTATGTGAGTCATTTATATTTAGCATGAATTGTTTTATAAATTATGATGAATGAGATGATGTTTTACATATGCATTTTATCCTATACACTCATTACATCCTCAAAGTACTGATCCATATATACATCTATGTGCTACATTGTCTCATAATATAGGTTCATCTGCTTAGTATCAGCAGAGTGAGTAGTCCGAGCATCTCCATCTACATCCTACAGTTGGTGAGTCCTCATAGTTTTGGGACTTGTTCACTCCGATTTTACAGCTTACCAGTTTACATGATTTAGTATTCTTTTCATACAGTTCGATTTAGTTGGGGGTTTGTCCTAGTGACTCTCTATATGTTAGTAGTAGAGGCTTGCCAGACTACTAGTTGTGATTCAGCTTATTCAGTATTGATGTTTCAAACATTATATTTAGATTATTCTTAGTTATTTTAGATAGTTTTCACATTCTGTATGACTTTCATGTCTATATTACCTTCATTATGAGATTTATATCTAGTAGAAGGAAGACAGGGTTAGCTTAAGGCTACTCATAGCCTTGAGCATCGTGTGACATCTCAGGATTAGATTTTAGGGTGTTACATATATAGAGATACTTGACAGGCAGGTCTGCAGGCTAATCAATAATGAAGTAGCTTCAGCAAAAGTGCTTTGGAGAAACCAGTTCGTTGAGAGGAGCACTTGGGAAGCTGAAGCAGAAACGATGACCAAATATCCTCATCTCTTTTCCTCCAATTCAATTCCTACAGAACATTCCTTCTTCTTAAGTTCATTTATGTTTTTCTATGTTGTATATTATGTTGTGAGAAACTGAATCCTTGTAGTATTGGTAAGTTTGGTTGTAAATTTAGTGTAGAGGTATCGATTTTACAAATCCCAATCCTAGATGAATCACATTCGAGGAAGAATGTTTCCAAGGGGGAGATATTGTAATACCCCACATCCGAATTTCTCTAGGCATCATACGACTTATTCTTTTGAGTTGTACATACAACATACAAGTCATACGTTGTTGTTATCTTTAAGACTGTGGCATGGTAGATGTAACGCCCTGGAAAATAGGTCCCAGAGCATCACACGGTGGTTGAGGCTACGAGTAGCCCCAAGCTAACCATTTGATCCATTTTCATTCAGTTCAACACAAATCAACGGGGTTTCCATAAATAACCCTCAAATATCAACAGAGTAATCATCATCCAAGAATAAAAGAATTTCAGAAAGATAACAAAATACTACTTATTAGTCAACTCCCAACATCTATACTAGTATGAAAAGCCTCTAAGAAAATCAATAAAACCAGCGAGCCATTGAGACATGCTGCAACTGACTCATACTCAGTTATCAAATGTAAATAATTCCGTGAAACCAACATCAGACATCACATCCTCAGAACATAAGGACTCACCACAACAGAGGATGTAGAACAGCGTGCCCAAAGAATGACTGTCGAACCTAGAACTGAGCACCTGAACCTACATTCCGAGAAAATACAACCCACATCCAAAGATGTGGGTCAGTACCATGGAAAGGAATCGAGTATATGGGGGTGTATGTAGTTGTATAAACATCATCATCATAAATATTTATAAGAAATATGCAGGATGCATGAAAGACTCACATATCCCGAAGAAAATCATCATAATGATGAGTGGATGAAATAAGTACAATAACACATGTGAGTCATCAGATAATGTGTCAATCACTTTCAGTTCATAAAGAATATCAATTCTCATAATGTAAATATCATTTAAATCTTTCAAAAGAATAACTTTCACAATTTCACTTTCAAATCACTTCACCATTCACCATAGACACAAGGAAACACACACACACTGGGAGATCCTATAACCGACATAAACCATGTGAGCTACATGGAGTCCAACTAACCACCCACGTTGAGGAGAGCCATCCTATCCTTGCTATCAGAGTAGGACTATCCATATCAAATCCACACAAACTAATGATCACTATATAAATCAGCCTCAGGCTCACTTCTATGGGGGCACGTAGTTTTAGGGAATTAAGATCGCTTTATACTTCCTACTCGGTGCTAAAGATTTCTCCCGGAGATTGCTCAGATCATTTCAAGGACAGTCCACAACAAAACAATTTCAGTAATATATAAATATACATCGGGAGCCATCATGCTTCCCATCTATCAAAATCAACCACGTTGTGGATTTCCTTAACACTCAAGTTCGAAACAACTCCATTAAGACCAACAGGTCAAATCATTCAAAATATTTCAAATATTCAACATCAACGTGCTTATAACACACACTTTCTAAAAAAAATATAATTTCCAATTGGGATTTTCGACCCAAATATCGAAATTATGATAAATATCGTTCAAAATTTATGCTTTATATCTCCACACATGTAAATTCATCTTTCAAAATCATAAACATCAAGATTTCATAATAATCATCATAAGATATGGGTTCATGCTTCAAATTCGTAAAAATCAAATAAAAATCATGCCTTTGTAAAGAAAATTACTTTTAGGTACAAGAACGAAAGAGAGTTCTTGTTGGAAAACTCCACATACCTTGAATGATGAACTTTAGACCGATACTCATTTTTGAGGTGTTAATCGTGCCTTTCAATGATGGTTCTTGGAGTTCTTGAACTAGGAACTTGGAATTTTGAATAAATTTGCAAAATTAATGATGAACTTTGGAGGTCCTTGAAGTTGGATGTAGGAGCTTATGGTTTTATTTTTGAGGGAGTTTGATGAAATATAACATATAATGCTTCTAATAGGTTTTAATATAGGGTTTGGACGAATTTTGGGTGAGGGTAAATGACCAAAAGGCCCCTAAAAATCAAAAGAATTCTCTAAGCTGTCCTTTGGTGGACTGTTTTGATAGTCTGAAGTAGATCAACCATAACGTTTTACTCTAATTTTAAAATTGGATGAAACTAATTTCTTTAAAAAGAGGACTCTCATATATTTCCATTGATATATAGTATCTCACCTAGATCATTGTGTATGAGGAGTTATGTTCGTTTGAAGTTGACCAAAAAATTCACTTTCGTTAGGCTGAAGTAGATCGACCATAAATTTTTGCTTCGATAGAAAAGTTGGATGAAACCAATTTCATTGGAAAAAGAACTCATAGAGCTTTCCATTGATATATAGTAGATCACCCAAATCATTATGTAAAGGGATTTATGATTATTTAAAGTTGAAGCAAAAATACGCCAGGCCTCAGTACTTTTTCCTGCACGTTTTATTGTTCACTACTATTCACGGTTCGATCATAATGGTCATAACTCATCACTCGGGTGTCTATTTTTGATGATCCACATATCGTTGGAAAGATTATTCAATACTCTACGTAATGGTGGGCCATAACCTAAGACATTTCGCATGGAAAATTTATAATTAATTCTAGAAGATAGAACCCACCACGTTTTTGCACAAAATTTCAATGAAAAATTTCCCGGGGTATTACATCATTCCCCTTGGGAAGAATTCATCCTCGAATGATGCCAGACATGCCAAGATTAGATAGGGAATAGAGCATACATCTGAAACCATTTGTTAGACTCATCACCACATTGTTTCTCACTCCGAATGCAACATAGAATGCATAAATTCAAGAAACTACAGCTGAACACATAATAAATGACAACTGAACTGTTGCAACTTTTACCAAAAGTGCATGATTTAGGAAAGAATGGTACCTTCATCTTTGTTGGAGTTCGTGAAAAATAGGTGAGGGTGCTTGAATCACATATCTGCCTTAGTTTCCCAAGTTGCAACCTCAACAGATTGGTTTCGGCACAACACCTTGACCAAGGGAGCTTCTTTGTTCCTTAGTCTTCGGACACTGAAATCAAGAATCTCAACAGAAATCTCATCAAAAGAAAGATTTTCTTGAATGTCAGCACTCACAGAGGAATCCACTACCACAACATCGCTAATATGCTTTCTAAGCATGGAGACATGGAATATTGGATGAACAGAGGACAACTCGAAAGGCAACTCGACTTCATAAGCTACCTTACCAACACGACTAAGAATTTTGTAAGGACCAACGTAACGGGGAATAAGCTTCCCTTTCTTTCTGAATCTTTTCACCCCCCTCATGGGTGAAATTCTTAGATACACTAGGTCACCAACTTCAAACTCAAGGTCTCTCCTTCTAACATCCGTATATGACTTCTGACAACTTTGCGCAGTTTTTAACCTTTCCCTAATAAACTTAATTTTTCCATATCCTTAAATATCGAATCAGGACCACTCACAGCCACTTCACCCACCTTAACCCAACCTATGGATGTTCTACACTTCCTTCCATATAAGGCTTCAAACAAAGCCATGCCAATACTAGAGTGGAACTGTTATTGTAAGCAAACACTATCGACGGTAAGTGATCATCCCAACTTCCTTTAAAGTCAAGTGCATAAGATATCAACATATCCTCTTAGGTCTGGATGGTCCACTCAGCCTGACCATCGGTCTGCGGATGAAAAGCAAAACTCAAAAGCACTTGGGTACCAAGACCCTTCTGAAAAGCTGTTTAAAATCATGAACATTCGGGACATACAATCTACCCTGCAATCTCAACAAACCATCTCCCCCTAGGGAGAAAACCTCTACTTTTTGGTCCTTGAATGACTACTTCAGTCTGACCAAACTAGCATCTACGTATTGCTTTTCCTTCACTTCTGAAACCAAGGAGGATTTGAAACTACTCTGAACCCCTAAACTACCTTCAGCAGAGTCAAACAACCTAACCCCCAATCTAGCTAAACGATGTAGATCACGAGCCAACTCTTTCCTACCTTCTACCACATACGAAACACTACCCATGGACGCTCTACTTAGGGCATTCACCATAATATTAGCCTTGCCCGGATGGTACAACATACTCATATCATAGTCCTTTAACAATTCTAACCATCGTCTCTGCCTAAGGTTCAATTCTCTCTGGGTAAACACATACTGCAGACTCTTATGATTAGTGAAAACATCAACATGGACACCATACAAATAGTGTCTCCAGATTTTCAAAGCAAACACAACAGTAGCCAACTCAAAGTCATGGGTGGGGTAATTTTTATCATAGGGTTTTAACTGTCTAGAAGTATAAGCTATCACCTTACCCTTTTGCATCAATACGCAACCCAACCCAACTCTTGAAGCATCACAGCACACCATAAAACCATCAACACCATCAGGCAGAGTCAAACCAGGGGCTGAAGTGAGTTGAGTCTTCAACTCCTGAAAACTCTTCTCGCAAGATTTGGACCACAAGAACTTCGCTTTCTTTTGGGTCAACCGAGTCATAGGAGACGCTATAGAGGAGAATCCCTCAACAAAACGACGGTAATAGCTAGCTAAACCTAAGAATCTTTGGATATCAGTTGGAGAAATAGGTCTAGGCTAATTTCTAACAACTTCAGTCTTTTGGGGATCAACTCTAATACCCTCGGAAGAAATGATATAACCCAGAAAAGAAACTGACCTTATCCAAAACTCATACTTACTGAACTTGGAAAATAACTTGTGATCTCTAAGGGTTTGCAAGACAGTTCGAAGATGATCAGAATGTTCATCCTCACTCTGGGAGTACACTAGTATATCATCGATGAATGCTATGACAAACATATCCAGATATGATCTGAACACTCGATTCATGAGGTCTATGAAAGCTGCTGGGCATCAGTTAACCCAAAAGACATAACAAGAAACTCAAAATGGCCATAACGAGTTCAGAAAGCGGTTTTTGAAATGTCACACTCCTTAAATTTGAGTTGATGATAGCCAGAATGAAGGTCCATTTTTGAGAAATAACTTGCACCTTGCAATTGTTCAAACAAATAATCTATTCTTAGAACTTTATCCAGTTGGCAGTAATTAATGCACATACGCAAAGAGCCATCTTTCTTTATCACAAACAACATAGGAGCACCCCAAGGAGAAATACTGGGCCTTATAAAACCCTAATCTAGTAGATCTTTGAGTTGATCTTTCAACTCCTAAAGTTCTGTAGGGGCCATACGATAAGGAGGAATAGAAATGGGCTGAGTATTGGGAAGAAGATCAATCCCACACTCTATCTCCCTATCAGGAGGTATCCCTAGGAGATCATCTGGAAAGACATTAGAAAACTCATTGACGATGTTAACAGACTGGAGAGTTAGAGTCTCAGACTTAGTGTCTTTGACTCTAACCAAATGGTAAATACACCCCTTGGAAATAAGCTTTCTAGCTTTGAGGTAAGAGATAAAATGACTCTTGGGTGACACAGAATTCCCCGACCACTCAAACACAGATGCACCCAAAAATTGAAACTTGAACACTCGGGTCCAACAATCAATAGAGGCATAAGAAGATACAGCCAGTCCATACCCAGATTTAGATCAAAATCTACCATGTCTAACTCAATCAGATCACCCAACAAGACTCTATGAAGAACAGTAACAGGACACTTTTTATACATTTTCTGGGCAACAATCGAATCACCCATTGGGGTAGAAACTAGGATAGGCTCAGGAATAATCTCAGGACTCATTTCAAAATTCACAGCAATCAAAGGTGTAACATATAAGAAACTGGATCCAGGATCCAACTAAGCATACACATCAAACTGAAATATACGAAGC